>NW_027311885.1:1025000-1060000 GCF_040954645.1 Diabrotica undecimpunctata
GCAGAGATAAGAACACGGCCGTGGCAAGAAGGCCCTGCTTGTCGTAAGAGGCGACTAATGGGTAGGAGTCGAGAGGTGAAGAGTGTATGTGTGTGTGAGTGTGCGTGTGTGTGCGTGTGTGAGTGTGTGTGTGTATTTGTGTGTGTGAGTGTGTGTGTGTCCAGTTGGCTCGCAGAGATAAGAACACGGCCGTGGCAAGAAGGCCCTGCCTGTCGTAAGAGGCGACTAATGGGTAGGAGTCGAGAGGTGAAGAGTGTATGTGTGTGTGAGTGTGCGTGTGTGTGCGTGTGTGAGTGTGTGTGTATTTGTGTGTGTGAGTGTGTGTGTCCAGTCGGCTCGCAGAGATAAGAACACGGCCGTGGCAAGAAGGCCCTGCCTGTCGTAAGAGGCGACTAATGGGTAGGAGTCGAGTGGTGAAGAGTATATATGTGTGTGCGTATGTGCGTGTGTGTGCGTGTGAGAGTGTGTGTGCACGTGTGTGTGTCCGTTTGGCTTGCAGAGATAAGAGCACGACCGAGGCAAGAAGGCCCTGCCTATCGTAAGAGGCGACTAATAGGTAGGAGTCAAGAGGTGAAGAGTGTTTGTGTGTGTGTGCGTGTGTGTGTGAGTATGTGTGTGTGTATGTGTGTGTGTATGTGTGTGTGTATCCCTTCGGCTCGCAGAGATAAGAATACGTCCGTGGCAAGAAGGCCATGCTTGCTGTGAGGAGCGACTAATGGGTAGGAGTCGAGAGGTGAAGAGTGTATGTGTGTGTGTGTGTGTGTGTGCAAGTGTGTGTGTGTGTGTGTCCGTACGGCTCGCAGAGATAGGTATACGTCCGTGGCAAGAAGGCCCTGCCTGTCTTAAGAGGCGACTAATAGGTAGGAGTCGAGAGGTGAAGAATGTATGTGTGTGCGTGTGTGCGTGTTTGTGTGTGTGAGTGTATGTGTGTGTGCGTGTGTGCGTGCGTGTGTACGTGTGTGAGTATGTTTGTGTGTGTCCGTTCGTCTTGCAGAGAACACGGCCAAGGCAAGAAGGCCCTGCCTGTCGTAAGAGGCGACTAATAGGTAGGAGTCGAGAGGTGAAGAATGTATGTGTGTGCGTGTGTGCGTGTTTGTGTGTGTGTGAGTGTATGTGTGTGTGCGTGTGTGCGTGCGTGTGTACGTGTGTGAGTATGTGTGTGTGTCCGTTCGTCTTGCAGAGAACACGGCCGAGGCAAGAAGGCCCTGCCTGTCGTAAGAGGCGACTAATGGGTAGGAGTCGAGAGGTGAAGAGTGTATGTGTGTGTGAGTGTGCGTGTGTGCGTGTGTGTGCGTGTGTGAGTGTGTGTGTATTTGTGTGTGTGAGTGTGTGTGTCCAGTCGGCTCGCAGAGATGAGAACACGGCCGTGGCAAGAAGGCACTGCCTGTCGTTAAGAGGCGACTAATGGGTAGGAGTCGAGAGGTGAAGAGTGTATGTGTGTGTGTCTGTTTGGCTTGCAGAGATAAGAATACGGCCGAGGCACGAAGGCCCTGCCTCTTGTAAGGGGCGACTAATAAGTAGGAGTCGAGAGGTGAAGGGTGTATGTGTGTATGCGTGTGTGCGTGTGTGTGCGTGTGTGAGTATGTGTGTGTGTTAGTTCGGCTTGCAGAGATAAGAGCACCACCGAGGCAAGAAGGCCCTGCCTATCGTAAGAGGCGACTAATAGGTAGGAGTCGAGAGGTGAAGAGTGTATGTGTGTGTGTGCGTGTGTGCGTGTGTGTGCGTGTGTGCGTGCGTGTGTGTGTGAGTGTGTGTGTGTCCGTTCGGCTTGCAGAGATAAGAATACGGCCGAGGCAAGAAGGCCCTGCCTGTCGTAAGTGGCGACTAATGGGTAGGAGTCGAGAGGTGAAGAGTGTATTTGTGTGTGTGTGTGTGCGTGTGTGTGCGTGTGTGCGTGCGTGTGTGTGTGAGTGTGTGTGTGTCCGTTCGGCTTGCAGAGATAAGAATACGGCCGAGGCAAGAAGGCCCTGCCTGTCGTAAGTGACGACTAATTGTGTAACGATGCTCTGATCGTTTAACAGTTCGAACCGTGGGAGTGTCAATATTTGCGCATCCACTTCTACAACGTGACGGCGTAGTGGGATTCAAACGGCTATTTAAGGCGTGTGAATAGCGGAATTAGACAGTCTTATAGCTAGCGCTCTAGGCTCCCTGACTCGCCGGTGTAGTGAACCTGCGAGCCATTCTGGACAGAGAGAGTTCCGTATTGAGGATCGTACTCTGTCCCTAACCAAGCGGAACCCATCGGTGTTGCGTATTGAGCATTACCGCGGATCTGCACAGAACCAACCGGGACAGAGAGATTTCCGTATTGAGGATCATATTCTGTCCTTAGCCAAGCGGAACCCGTCGGCATTGTGTATTGAACATTGCCATGGGTCTGCACAGCTAAATATTTTGTTTTGCGAGCATATTCGGAGCTTTCGCTGAATTGAAGCGAAAGCGAGTATAAATCTGCGCGCGATCGATTTCCCCCATTTCGTTTCTTATTAGTAGTACTAATTAATTTCTTTTCTTTTATAAACGTTCGCCGAGGACTTCGTTCATCACGGGATCCAGTAGAATTCGTTTTAGTTTCATTCATTGTATAAGTATACAACGTAGAATTCCTTTTATTTTTATTTATTGTAGATATACTAAATTAATAGATTTATTTTTACTTCAAACCTGTGTTTTACTGAGTCTGTCGCCCCGAAAGAGCTACCCGTCTCAAACTGGCGCCCGAGCAAAAATTAATAACATGCCGACAGATAAAGACACAGACTCAGTAACAGGTACGTCCTTAATTATTCTCGTGCATTTCTTAATGTTTACAAAGCTTTAGAGAAATATCAACAGACGGCAATTGGTGTGAAGTAGGCAAGACTATCGCCATTTTTTATGAACTTTTTATGCAATCTCTGAATAACAGTAATTTAAGTATTTGAAGTAAAACAGTCATTTTAATAACTATAAAGAAATCTAACAAAATACAAATAATGTTATCGTTATGCTTAGATGTATAATAAACGAATGATAACAAACTGATTTCCAAACCAGTATTTTTTAGCAGGTATTTTTGTTTACGCGTATCAGTTTGACCTGATCCACAAAAATACTTGGATCAACCACCTCTAGATCTGACAACAACAAACACAAAATAATCGTGTCAACGACGTGACTGAAAACTAAAACATGGCCGCTGACAATGAGCAAACCAGATGCGCGAACAATTCCCGCCGAGTCGAGTGCACCTTCGGGTTGTTCGGTGCTGCCACCACCAAAAAGTGACAAGTGACATTCTGCGCCAGTGCATTCATTATGCATAACGCCATTTTTTTTAGTTGTAGTTTTATAAAAAGTAAAAACATACATTAGCTCTGGCTTGTTGCCATCTAATTATTATTATTATTGAACTAGTAAATATTGTATTAGCTCTGGCTTATAGCCATCTAATTATCATAAGTGAATGGTGAATAGTCTAAATTAAATAAAGGTGTAACTACAGTAAGTTTCGTGAGTCTTATTTCAATTAATTAAATATACAGTCCGCTAACCATCGAGGCTTTATTGTGCGTCTCGTACATAAATTATGGTCCATCGACACAGATGTGGAATCCAGAATTTTGGGAGCCCGAAACTGAAGGTAAATTCTCATATTTCCTGAAACATTAAAAAAGGAGCCCGCCAAATTTAGCGTCCAAGCTGAAGTTTGCTGCCATGCCAGGCTGCCAGCTCTAATGTCAATAAATAGAACACGGAACGAAACCGTAAGTAAGACTGCTCTCTTCCCTTTATGACAATCATCGAGCCAAGGAACGCCGAGACACCAACTTGGATTTCTGTGCTCTGTGTTCGCGTTGACATTCACCGTTTCATTACGTCAAAAATTAACAATTTATTGGACATAACCCTATTAAGTAACAAATATTTACTTTGATTTCTGTTTTTAAAAATATAAGTATAGGTATTTGGTCCTATTTTTGTATGTATTGTCTTGTGTGTTATGTTTAATTAATATTTTAAAGGTAATTGTTTACTTTAACGACCGTTTTTCTTTTTTTTATCAGTGTTTCAGAATCTCATAGATACATTTTTATATTAAAAATACTTTGTCACTTAACTTAACAAAGCCTTTAAATATGTCTAAAAAGGATTTGGAAAAACTGATAACAAGGAAAAGGCAAGCGGTAAGCACTATAAGTCGGGTAAAAAGATTTATTAGTGAACATAAAGATGATCCAGAAAGTTCAAAAAAGGATGATCTATTTTCTATTAGAAAAGACATGTTATGTGAATCATTTAAAACTATAACTGATTTAAATACAGAAATTGCTCATTTAGATGAAAATTTTGATGATGATATTGATGACATAGAAGCTGAATATGTAGATCTATTGGCAACCATCCAAGGAGTTACATCCATGAAAAACAATAAAATCACAGTGCCTTTAGTTCATAATATGCCACAGCATCATGCAACCAGTACCACTAAATTACCTTCAATTGAAATTCCCACATTTGATGGGAAAGATTTAACTAAATATAAATCATTTATAGATATATTTACAGCAGTTATAGACAAAAATATAAATTTAAAAAGCGTAGAAAAATTATTTTATCTAAAAAATTATTTAACACATGAAGCCCTCAGCTTAATAAATAATCTGCCATTAGTGAATGATTCATACAATGAAGCTTTACAAATTTTAAATAACAGATACAATAATGAAACTATGATTATTAATTCACATATTTACCAAGTTCTTGATATACCTGCCATGCAAAAAGGAACTGCTAGTTCATTACGAGAATTTATAAGTAAGGTCAAACAACAAATTGGTGCCTTAAAAAATCTTAATCAAGCTGGGATATGCTTTTAGTCTGTATACTGTCTAGAAAAATAGATCAGTTTACGAATAGGTCATATCAAATTGATAGAGATAGTTCAAGTTTACCATCATTAAATGGATTTCTAAAATATCTCGAAAATAGGGCAATGGCTCTTGAAGCCACTAATAGTACATCTGAAACAAAGTTGAAGGAAAATAAACAACTTACACACTTAGTAACCAAATCACAAAGTAATGTTAAATGTCAACACTGTTCCATCAATGGACATAAACTTTATAGTTGCAAAAAATTTAAAGTCCTTTCAGTCAATGAAAGAATTTCCTTTGTTGATAGAAACAAACTATGTTTAAACAGCCATACTGATAAATGTAGGTTAAATTTAAAATGCCAAACCTGTCACAAAGGACACAATTCATTACTGCACTTAGAAAAAGTGGCAGTAAGTTCTAATATTGCTCAATCTAATCAAGATGCAAGCACTTCATCGCAATACGATGCTGTAGTAAATTTTAATTCGATTTATAAAAATCGAACAAATACAATCTTACCTACTGTAAAGGTAAAGGTTAGAACAGCATCAGGTCACAACTTGATTGTCAGAGGTTTGGTCGATACAGGCTCACAGGTTTCTTTGGTAACAAATAGTTTAGTAAAAAGGTTAAACCTAAAGACATACAATAATTATTTAGATATTGTAGGGATTTCACAAAATAGCACAAGAATCCAAAAGGCAGTTGATTTGAATATAGAATCATGTATATATGACTTCAGTACAAATATAAAATGTTCTGTAGTGGATATAATAACAGGGAATCTACCCAGGTTTAGTTTTAATACATCTAAAATACCAGAATTTGTTCAATTGTCTGATGACACTTTTAATCAAAGCGGTGAAATCAGTCTACTACTAGGAGCTGATGTTGTGTTTAAAATATTTTCTCGCAGAAAAAATAAACTGCCAAGAACTAATACTTCAAAATACTCTTTTAGGTTTTATTGTTAGTGGATCTGTATCAACCAACCAGTTCTCAAATTTAAATATTGTATGCATGCATACAACTTATAGTGATTTAGACACTGCCATCTCTCAATTTTGGGAAATGGAAAAGGTTCCTGAAGTATTCTTAGAATTTACAAGTGATCAGGAAGCTTGTGAGGCTAGTTTTCAAAATTCAATAAAAATAATCGAAAACAAATATCAAGTTAATCTGCCTCTAAAACAAGAAAATATTAATTTAGGTAACTCTTTTGCTGTAGCTCTTAAGAGATTTGAAAACTTAGAGAAAAGGTTTGTTCTAAACCCAACTCTATACTTTGATTATAAAAAATTCATAGATGAATATATTCAACTTGGTCATGCTAAAATTGTTCATTATGATCCAAAAATTTTAAATAATGGCGAGGTTTATTTTATGGCTCACCATCCAGTAATAAGAGAGGATAAGAAGACTACAAAATTAAGAATAGTTTTTGACGGTAGTATTAAATCTAAGAGCAAAAAGTGCTTAAATGATTTTCTATATAATGGTGCTGTTGTACAAAATGAACTATTTGATATATTAATCCTATTTAGAATTTATAAATATATTATATCTACTGATATTAAACAAATGTTTAGAATGATACTTATTCACCCTGAAGACAGAAGATATTTAAATATATTATGGAGAGAACCACATAGTGAGCTAAAGTGTATCCAGTTGCAAACAATAACATATGGGTTACGAAGCTCATCGTTTCTAGCTACTAGATGTTTAGTCGAACTAGCCAATACAGAAGGACAAAATTTTCCTTTGGCAGCTAAAGCATTAATAAATAATACCTATGTAGATGACATCCTAGCAGGAAGTGATACTATAGAAGAAGCAAAGAAACTTAAAAATGAACTAATTTATCTTTTGCAACTAAGGTCATTTTCCTTGCACAAGTGGTGTTCAAACGATCCAAGAATAATAAGTGATATCCCCAAAGAAAATCAACATTTTGATGAAATTGACATAAATAAAATCAACTTTGTTGTAAAAACATTAGGTTTATCATATGATACCATTACTGATAATTTTAAACTGTCATCGCCAAAAATTAATATCAATGACTGTCTAACAAAAAGACAGGTATTAAGCTTTATATCAAAATTTTATGATCCTTTAGGATTAGCAGGTCCAGTGTTAGTCAAAGCAAAAGTTATAATGCAGACAATTTGGCTTCGTAAAATTAAATGGGATGAGGTACTGCCTAATGATTTGCAGGAAATTTGGAAAAATTTTATTACTGGTCTAATAAATATGCCAGTTTTAAAAATTCCAAGAAATTAGCCTTTACTGATGCTGAAAGTATTGAACTTGTAGGGTACTGTGATTCATCAATGCAAGCATATGGAGCAGCACTTTATGCTCGAACTATTTGTAATGACACAGTTAATGTTAATTTAATTTGCTCAAAGTCTAGAATCGTTCCAATAAATAAAAAGTTAACTATACCTAAACTAGAGCTAAATGGTGCCTTGTTGTTAACTAATTTAACTTTTAAAATTCATAATTTGTTAAAAGCAAATATTAAAAAGATTTTTCTTTATTGTGACTCAAATATAGTATTGGCTTGGTTAAAAACCGAACCTGTCAAATTAACTCCTTATGTAGCTAATCGTGTTTTAAAAATTCAAAACATGTCCACAAACTTTAAATGGCTTTATATTAATAGCAAAGAAAACCCAGCAGACTGCCTTTCTAGAGGCTTGGAGCCTAATGATATTGAGTTGCATCCCTTATGGTTTACTGGTCCAAAAATGCTGTTGGACAAAAATTTTGCTCATAATGAGCTACCTGTTCAATTTCCTTATCCAATGCCTGAACAAAAAGTTAGTGTACATGTTATACAAACAAAGGAAAATACATTCTTTAAAAAATACTCCAATATAACTAAACTGCAAAGAATTACAGCATACATTCTATGATTTAAAAATAATTCTCTAAGTAAATTGAAAGGCACAGAAAAATTTTCTGGTAATTTAAATTTGCTAGAGTTAGATAATTCTTTAAAGGTAATTATAAAGTGTCAACAATATTATCATTTTTCTCAGGAAATTAAAGATCTTATATCAAATATAGTTTTAAAATCACCATTAAGTACGCTGTCTCCTTTTGTTGATGGTGATGGGCTTTTAAGAGTAGGTGGTAGATTACATAATTCTAACATCTTATATACTCAAAAGCATCCAATAATTTTGCCAAAGGCTAGTCATGTTACAGATCTCATAATAAGGCATGAACATTTGAAATTACTTCATGCTGGTCCCAGGCAAGTGCTAAGTTCATTAAATTTAAATTATTGGTTAATAAATGGAAACCGAGAAGTAAAAAAAATTACTAAAAAGTGTGTAATATGCTTCAAATTTAAAGCAAAATGTTCTGAACAATTAATGGGATCTCTACCAGAAACAAGAGTTTGTGCTGCTAGAGTATTTCAAAATGTGGGAATAGACTTTTGTGGCCCTTTTCTCGTCAAGCAATCGAGAATAAGAAAATCAATAAGCACAAAAGCCTATATAGCTCTTTTTGTGTGCTTTTCTGTAAAAGCTATCCACATGGAACTATTATCAGACCTTACTACTGAAACTTTTTTAGCAGCATTTAAGCGCTTTATTTCTCGCCGTGGGAAGCCTTTGAACGTATATTGTGATAATGGATCCACGTTCAAGGGTGCTAACAATCAAATTAATAACTTTTATAATCAATCAGTAAAAATAGAAAATGTCGGTTTAAATGAAAAAATTAAATTTAGTTTTATTCCCAGTTAATCCCCAGTTTTTGGTGGTTTGTGGGAGGCTGGAGTAAAAAGTGCCAAATACCACATAAAAAGAGTCATGGGCACAAATGAGCTCACATATGAGCAATTTAATACATTAATTGTACAAGTGGAAGGTATCTTGAATTCAAGACCACTTATGGCTATGTCACAAGATCCAACAAATCTGGAATATTTAACACCAGGACATTTTCTTATAGGAGCCCCCATAACCAGCTTTCCAGAACCTGATATTACCGAAGTTCCAAAAAATCGTATAAAATTTTGGAATCTCTGTACTCAAATGCAACAGCACTTTTGGAAAAAGTGGCATCAAGACTATTTAACACAGTTGCAAAATAGGCCAAAATGGAAAAATAAACTACCTAATTTAAAGGAAGATATGTTAGTCTTACTAAAAGAAGACAATATTCCATCATTTAAATGGGCACTTGCACGTATCACCAAGGTTATCCCTGGAAAGGATAAAATGGTTAGGGTTGTTGAAGTTAAAACCAAAAATGGGACCTATGTAAGATCAGTCACAAAGGTGGCAGTATTGCCATTCTATGAATAATTGTAAATAATGTAAATAAAATTAATTTAGTGTAAGAAGTAGTATAACTAGTATTTTAGATAGTAGCTATATTTGTAAGATTTCACATGAAATGCTCTGGCCCCCAGCATGTTGGAAACAATATCCAACACCTATGCAAAATTATTGTGACGCTTTGTAGGTTCGGGTGTGTTCGGTCGGAAGTGACAGTGTTTCTCCCTGCCACCACCAAAAAGTGACAAGTGACATTCTGCGCCAGTGCATTCATTACGCATAACGCCATTTTTTTTAGTTGTAGTTTTATAAAAAGTAAAAACATACATTAGCTCTGGCTTGTTGCCATCTAATTATTATTATTATTGAACTAGTAAATATTGTATTAGCTCTGGCTTATAGCCATCTAATTATCATAAGTGAATGGTGAATAGTCTAAATTAAATAAAGGTGTAACTACAGTAAGTTTCGTGAGTCTTATTTCAATTAATTAAGTATACAGTCCGCTAACCATCGAGGCTTTATTGTGCGTCTCGTACAATGATATCTGTCTCTTCGTTTAATATCTCTTGTGTCAATGTAGTTAAAGATATGAGTAGACTGAATGCTCGTGAAGTAGAGCAGTTAAATAATGTTATCAAATCATTCTCTTCTATCTCTTCGAAAAATAAGTTGGGTAAAACTCATCTCATCGAACATCACATTGATGTGGGTTCGTCCAAGCCCTTCAGGCAATATCAATATCCCTTGACTCAAGCCTGGCATGAAAGCCTAGTAAAGGAGGTAGATGAAATGCTAAAGTTAGGTATTATTGAGCCCAGTACTTCTTCTTTTTGTAGCCTTTTGTGGTTGACAAAAAAGAAAGACTGGACTTTTCGTGTCTGTTTTGACGGACGTAAACTTAACAGTATAACCATGAACAGAGATGCGTATCCTATACCTCGTATAGATATCATCCTGAGTAAGTTACAAAACGCTAAATTCATTTCATCTATTGAGTTGAAGAAAGCATTTTTACAGATTCCACTGAGCGAAGGGAGTAAGAAGCTCACTGCTTTTGCAGTCAATGGAAAAGGATTGTATCAGTTCACTACAATGCCTTTTGGTCTTGTGTCTGCTCCGCAGACTATGTGTCGGTTAATGGATTTGGTAATTGGTCCTGCTTGAGATCCTTTTTGTCAGTATTATCTTGATGATATTCCTGTTATTACTCCTGATTTTGAAACTCATATCTCTGTATTGCAGCAGTTGTTTCAGCGTTTAAAAGATGCAAATTTGACTATTAACTTAGATAAAAGTAGCTTTTGTCGTGAGTCTATTAAGTTTTTGGGATATGTTGTAGATTCACATGGTCTCCATACTGATCCTGATAAGGTATCGGCTATTCGTGATTTTCCAGTGCCTAAAAATACCACTCAAGTCCGTCGATTGTTAGGAATGGTGGTTTATTACAAAAAATTTGTCAAGTCTTATTCTACCTTGTTGTCCCCTATCACTGATCTACTTCAAAATAGGAAAAAGGGACAAAATATTGTGTGGACTCCTGAAGCTAATGAAGCTTTCATTAAAATCAAGGAGGCTCTCACAAATTCCCCAGTTATGGTAGCACCGGATTTCTCTAAGCCTTTCTATTTGATGACTGATTGTTCAAACACAGCATCTGGTGGGGTACTCTATCAAATTGTTGATGGAGAAGAACACCCTATAGCCTACACCAGCAGGAAATTAAATAAAGTCCAGAAAAATTATACTACAACTGAAAAGGAGTTGTTAGCTATAATTACAGGTATTGAACATTTTAGATGTTTTCTTGAAGGTCGTTCGTTTACGGTCATAACTGACCACAGTAGTTTGGTGTGGTTACAAAGTATGAAGAACCCATCTCCTCGTTTGGCTAGGTGGATTTTAAAATTGGCACAATACGATTATAAAATTGTTCATCGTAAAGCTTCAGGTGTAGTAGTCGCTGATGCACTCTCTAGAACTTATGATATTAATTTGTTAGACTTATCTTCCTTACAACCAGATGACTGGTATCGGAAAATGTTGTATGATGTACAGAATGTACCAGGTAAATTTCCTGATTTTAAAGTTGAACATGGTGTTTTGTATAAACATGTCTTAAGTTCCATGGATGCCCTTACTGGAATGTCGGATTGGAAGATAGTCGTTCCAACTCCTAATAGAGCAGAGGTTTTGGCCACCTTTCATGACCATCCTGCGGCAGCTCATTTTGGTTTTTACAAAACTTTGCGTCGAATATCTGAACTTTATTACTGGCCTAAGATGCGTCAAACTGTACGTAGCTATATTGCTAAATGCAAAATCTGTGCTACATGCAAACCAACAAATCTTCCTCAACCAGGTTTAATGGGTAGTTATCTACAGATTGATTTTCCATTTCAACTTCTACCTTTAGATCTCATTGGTCCGTACCCTAGGTCTTATAAAGGTTCCCAATATGCTTTAGTAGTTGTTGATTATTTTACTAAATTTCAGCCACGATTCAGTGCATTGAAGCTAGCCCGAATCCTCACTTGAGATTTAGTGTCTCTTTGGCTATTTAAATTTGTTCCTCTGAGCTTAGCCATATCTTTAGTATTTTGCATCACCTCTCTTCCAGTGCTTCTGAAATTTGTAAGCTATACGCTTCCTAAAATCCAATACTCCCGAAGTATAGAGGTTTCAATTGGCTAGACCCAACGTGTGGCGTCTGTTCCACTTCTGGCTTAAAAAAAAATATATCTCCTTTAACTTTTGGTTTTGATCTTGGGTTGTTATGGTTTTCACTAGTTGTGCTTTTAGATTTTCATTTTAACATTTAGTTTTTGTACTTCAAAATTTTTTTTATGTCTATACCTTAAATCAACTTGTTTTGCTATATTCTGTGTAGACTGAATAAATTGCTTTGGTTTTGATTGGTTAAATAACTATTTTAGATTAATAATAAATAAATTAAAAATTTAAATAACTTAAAGTTAACTATTTCACATATTTTACAAGTCCGGAGTAGTCAATAAGTTGAGTCACTACCTCGAAATAACAGTTTTTGAAATTTTAGGTTCCTTTGGGAGTTGTAGCAGTATATTTTATTGGATTTCACGACTGGACCAAAACAAGTAAACATTACTGGTATAGGTATCCCTTCAGAATATTAGTGAACTCATATCCATGAGTTTCTTTCTCATAGATATATGGTCACCAAATAGCCAGTTGGGATCATATCACAAAATTATATACAATGGAGAATCATGATAATGATTACAAAATGTGCAATAAACTCACTGAAGCGCATGTAAAAAATTAAAAAAAAAATGAAAGTTTCATTCGCAGCACAAATATTCAGTGGAAGAGTTGCTGCAGCAATGAAGATGTTAGCAACACACAGTAAGTATATACTACTAGTAAAAGCAAGTCACTTAACGAAAAAATTAGGTATTAAAAGATAATTTACAATAAAATATATCCTTAAATGTTACATTTCCAGTAACATATGGTCTGAATTATTTTTAAAAGATTATTTGAATAGCTCCCTGTGTAAGCGTCAATTTTAAAATTTTTCAGGAAGCAAACAATAATCGTATTTAACAATTGTTTTTGAAAATATCAATTTCTTTTTTTTTTTTGTTTTGCACATTTTATGCATTTTCAATATTGTATTAAAAAGAAAATATTTTTAGAACACTATAGGTTAGTGCATTAGAATTATTTTTTTATTATAAGACCACTGGTTAATAAATGGTGTTTGCAACATTCTTTTTATAAACATTAATAAAACATTCATTCTTGTTATACTCTGTAAAAACGTGTTAATTTTGTACTTGTCTATTTTAGGTTCTGATATGCAAAAGGAAGCCCTTCACACTGCAGAGTTTATTTTATTTATGGACAAAGTTTTTGACAGTGTGAATGGAGCAAAAGTGTTACCGGAAAGGGGAAAAGGACTAAGAGTAGCCGTTACTAATAGATCGGAACATGAACATTTTTGGACAGAAGCAATAAAAGTATTTGAAACATTCAAATTTATAAATAGTAATCGTCAACCTCCTTCTGTAAAGAACTGGATTCACACTATCAAAGCTCTAAAATATTTGTGGAACAAATTGAATAAAGATAGATTTAAATTTTTAGCAATAAGAAATTTAAATCAAGATCCTCTAGAGAACTTCTTTGGATCCATTAGGTCTCATGGTATTAGGAATATCAATCCATCTTGCTATTCTTTTGTAAATTCTTTTAAATCATTGATAATAAATAATTATGAAGCATCACATTCAACTTCAGCATTCAACTTCATTGTCAAATTTAAAAGCTTTTTTAACAAAAACTCATGAACCAGTTAGTGATGCTAAAAATATAATAATTCTAAATCAAATAAACAATTTTCCAAATTTAAATGACATTGAAAAAGGTAAATTAACATATATATCTGGATATGTAGCAAAAAAATTATTAAAAAAAATCAAAAGATGTAAAATATGCAGGGCAGACCTAGTTGGAAAAAAAGAAGATCTGAGTACATATAGCAGAATCTAGATTTATTGATGCAAGAGCATATTGCTGCAATGCATTGTTATATCCAAACTCTTCATATAATCAGTTAGTCATTAAATCAATACAGATTTTAATGGTAATAATACCTCAGATTTGTACAATTAAAGATATTAAATTTAATTTAGTATATCAATTAACAACTCAATTGGAATTTTGTTATGTCTTTAATTGTACGAATCCCAATATGTTGCAATTGTTTGCTGAATTTTTATGTTCTTTTCATATTTTTACTTGATGTGCAAATATTAACAAAATATTAAAAGGAAAGACAGCAAAAAGAACATATGCAGGCAGTATAAATCAATTGGCGCAAAAAAAATATTTAAAGTTGATTTCATTTAATCGAATGAACTATCTTATATTAAAGTCGTCCCAGGAACGCAACTTACCAATATTGGCAATATCATTTTAAAAGTCTTCTACTCTAAAATGTATAATATGGGTCTGAATTGTCAATATGATTGAGTCAGATAAAATTAAATTATTAGAAGAATTTTTTTCACTAAGTAACAAAAACAAAATTTGTATTTTGAGAACGATTTCCGAAGTGGAAATTGAAACGTCAATAAACTTATTTTTAACTTTATTGTGGCTTATTTCCCAACAAAATATTAATTAGTATTTCAAGTCTCACAAGATTAATTTTTCTATGATAAAATAACAGTGGTTTATTTGTGAGCCTAGATATATGAACTCCCTTACTCCTTCGAAAGTATATTTTCCAACCATTAGATCTTCAGGTTTTTCTACTTGATTATTATTTGTGACCTTCATATACTCTTCATGTATATCATATATCTATTAGTGTTAACATGTAGTCTCTTTATTTCTGCTGCTGCTTCCAATGCTGTGAACGATTGAACCAGGTCCACCCTTCTTCTTGTTATGATATCAAGGTCGTCTGCATATGCTAGTATTTGTACACTCCCATTAATAATCGTCACTCTTGTTGTTATTCCAGATTCTCTAATAGCTTTCACTAAGAACAATCTTGAATACATGGCATGATAGGCTATCTCTCTGTCAAAGACCTATTTATGTCTGGAAAGTTCTTGATATTCCGTTCTGCACTCTAACCTTACACTCAACTGTTGAGAGGGTTGCTTTCACCAACCTCACTAAGTGTATTGGGATATTAAATTCTACCATGGCTTTGTATAGTGCGTTTCTGTCTACATTTTCCTAGGCACATCTAAAATGTACATACAAATGATAAGTATCAATTCCATAATCATATGTTTTTTCTAAAGCTTGTCTTAAAAGGAATATTTGATGGATATTTTCCTGAAACCCACACTAATATTTTCCTATTATGCTTTCACAATATCGCGACAGTCGATTGTAAAGAATGTAGGTCACATTTAGCAGGGTAATGCATCTCTAGTTATCACAAACTGTTTAGTTCCCTTTCTTGTGTATAGGTACAATTATACCTATGTTCCAGTATTCAGGTAGTTTCACCTGCCTCCATATCAGTTTTACTAGTCTATGTATACTATAGGTCAGATTTTTTGTGCCATGTTTTAAAAGTTAAGATGGTATGCCATCTAATCCAGGAGCTTTGTTTTCTTTCAGTTTTTGTATTGCTTTGATGACTTTTTCCTCTGTTAGGATATTATCTTTCTCTCTTTCATCTTCCATTTCTTCTAGCTGTATTTCTGCTTCTTGCAACCTCATCTCACTAATTTGCTTTAAAAGTTGTAAATAAATGGGATGTTAAATAAATAAAAATCATGAGCTATGTAAATTCATGATATGTTATTCAGTTATAGAATTTTATTATTAAATGATCAAAGTATATTATACCAATGTAATAAATATATTTTATATCTATTTTATCAGAAACAGCAAATTAATACACATATATTTAGAAAAAAAAAATTGTATAATTTTTTTATATGCCCTTTTCCTTATAACCACATTTGACAGAAGAAATAATAAAAACTTATATATTTTGCAACTTGAGAATATTATTAATATACTCACATTTCCAGTTTGTCTTGTTGCAAATAATTTATGAGTATTACTTACAAGCTTAGTAAGTTATGATATTTTATTTTAATAATATTATATAGTCAGTGATTTGGCAATATCTCTATTTGCTTTTTCATGAGTTTTGTAGGAGAGACACAAAACTTTTTTTAGGGTCACCTCCTGTTTTTATATGTAAGTTTTGACTTGTTTTGTAGTAAATTCTATGACTTTACTACAAAACAAGTCAAAAAAATATCATATGAAAACAGGAGGTGACTCTAAATAAAGTTTTTCGCCTCCCTACAAAACTTGTGAAAAAGCAGATAGGTATTGTCACATCACTCACAATATGTGAGATTATTCCATTGGAAAATAATAAAATATTTTGAATTTCCCATTAAATTTTAATTAGTACCGAAATGACCCACCAGAGGCGCTAAAGGGATAAAGTTAATACTTGACCATTTGAACAAATTTTCACCTATACATACAGTACACTATATGTACAGTAACTTTTAAATTTTTAGAAATTTTAACACTACTTAATATCTTTAGACCAATGTCATATGAGTCACTACATTCTTGAATGTTTAAAAAATAAAAATATACACTGTCATTCGTCACTTTTTAATTCCACTCATTTAAAGTAATCTTCATGCTGCATTTGTTAATAAAGTTATCAAACGAGTCTATTAAATCTTGTTTGAGAAAGTCTTTTTCCAGTTGTTCCAATTTGTGGTTCTCTTTATCAAAGTGATGTTGTCTTTCACATGGATCACTTCTGTCTATAGGTTTAGGAATAGACATATATGCTGGAAGATTGGAGAAAATCCTATGAATAGCATTTAATTCCAATTTTAGTTTTTCAGACACAACACTCTTTGTCTTTCCATGTATGATGAAGTACTATATCTTCAGAATGAAAATGCTTAGCACACAGAACAGAAGATTTTGTTGGGGTATAATTGTCTTCTTTGATAGCTTTTAATCACTTATTACATAATTGTTTATCTATTCGGAAAGAACATGAGCTTACAGGCCCTTCCAACTTCAGAAGCTTGTGTAATTAGTTTTGCATCGAGGTACACAACAATGTCTTGACATCTGTAACTGAAAAGAACAATATATTTAAGCTTTTGTGGCATTTCAACTATTACGATATTAACCGGAGAATAAACCCACAGTTGTCGCAAAAACTGTGATTTCATTGCCCAAAGAGTTAATATAACAAAAGAATTAAAAATTACCTAATAAATACTGAGAATAATGAAATTCCACACCTAACCTAACAACGTTTATACTTACATTTGAGTTTATTTCAACCTGTAGTACAATATCAATAATTAGTCGAATAAACGACTAACTTAAGTAACTGACTAGACACATAAAAGCACTTAATATTAATTTAAAAAATAGAATATACAAATAGTTATGGATTCATTTGTAAACAACTGTTTACATTCAAACCATCGAGCAAAAAGACAAAAGAGGGAATGTAAAGGTAGTGGGGGCAAAAATATTGTTAGACAGGAAGTGCCATCTTGAGAGGCCAAATTAAACAAGGAAAGAGAGTATTTCCTTGTTTAAGAAATCAAATTTAGTTGGGTTATGTTATTATTTGTCCCAACTGTCACATGAAATCTTATTTATATTGAAGTTTTTTAACAATTGTTTCACATTTTAGACTGTTATCGTTAATATTTAATTAAAATTTTCTCGTAAGACACATTCTGAAAACTATTTTATAGCTACTGTTAATAAGTGTCGGAAAATTTAAATTTGGCGCATTCGCATTTCCGGATATGTGCGCCATCAGAGGCCACTTTTTTGGTCGCCTTTTCATAACGATTAGATTCCCTCTTTTGTCTTTTTGCTCGATGATTCAAACAGGGTCCTGATTCTAATTGAGATTTCGACTCAAAACATGTCGAAATTAATATGGCGACGTCGAAATGAGACTTTGCGAACCTTGTGGATTTCAGCTGAACTAACCAAACGACGTCACTAGTTTTTGACTTATCGAAATTAATTTCAACTTCAAGAAAGTGGTTGAAATTTCATTTCGAGTCGAAATTAATCTTACATGACTGACTGGACTGGGAGAAGTGAACTTAGGTTCAGTTTAAGTAGGCGGTGTTTTGATCCTTGCAAGGAAAACTGAGGCAAAAAGTATCAATATGGCTGTGTTTTACGGACATTTGCTAGTTTTGGAGGAATTAGAGAGGTTAGATATCCGACGTTCATAACGGAGGATAAGAAGAATGTTACGGGATACTCAAAATTCTTTTTCACTAAGTGATGCTCAATTTAGGCAGCAATTCCGGATTAATAAACAAGCTGCAAATTATTTAATAAGGGTATTAGAACCATATTTGGAAGAAGGTGTTTATGCCTCTAGGATACCCAAAATGTTTAGGGTTAGTATTACTAAGCTGCAGTAAATTTAAAAATATATTAGAATATAACCACTAAGTCAAATCTTAGTGGTTATAACTTAAGGATCTCCCACATCGCCTTTTTTTTTCTTGCCATCTTTTCTTTCAATTCAAAATATAATTGAGAATGGCCAATATTTATGGTTTAACAACTCAAACAAGAAAAAAAAGACGTTCACGTAACGTAAACAAAACAAACATTCAACAAAACAAAAAACAAGCGTAGTGCAGCCAATAAACAACAGGGCCAACCCAAATTTTCAGCAGTGTCAAAATGATAAAGTAAATATCCCCAGTTTTAACTACAATCGAAATGAATGAGAATCGCTAGCGATTGCGACTGTCATGGCGTAGTCGCTTTTAAATTTCGACATCGAAATGAAATAGAATCAGGGCCCGGGACTACCTTTAGATGTTGCCAAATTTCTACTTCATGGCTTGTAACTTAAGGACTTAAGGTGGGTGTGACCACGGTTCCTAAACTTACTACGGTTGCCTCTTCCGACTAGGGTGGGGATGCTTGAGTTACGTCACCAGAGTACACAAGGGGCCTTATTCTTGAATCGAGAGAAAATTTTACTCCCCACTAAGCTAACTCGCTTTTCTACTCCATCATAATTTCTCTCGATTTTAAAAAGCTGTATTCTTGAATACGGGGAGTAGAAAGGAAAAGGAATGAGAGAAACTATGAACAGTGTTGCCGGGTTTTCGATGAAAATTTTAACCAATCACAAAAGTTAATTATTGACAAAAGACAAGATACTGTCAACCATCAACCTGATCACTATTCAGGGGGGTTCAACTTCAATCCGTAAAATGTAATCATTGAATTACTTACAGAACACACCACCAAGCGCTATTTTCGATAGATTCTGTAGATCACAAAACATTATTAATGTTTTGTGCTAAAATAACTGTCGTCTGTCGACTCGAATGTCGAATATTAATTGATGTTGATGACTAATGATTGTTTAGTATAGGCAAAGAATATAGACGCTTATAGAAGAGCAGTTCAAATGGGCGATTTGGTTACGGTTTATACTTTAAAAGAGGGTGGCTGCATAAACTCACAGCGTGGTGCCGTGGCCGTCGGCTTAAAACTATCATGAAAATTTCA
This sequence comes from Diabrotica undecimpunctata, assembly GCF_040954645.1. Taxonomy (NCBI): domain Eukaryota; kingdom Metazoa; phylum Arthropoda; class Insecta; order Coleoptera; family Chrysomelidae; genus Diabrotica; species Diabrotica undecimpunctata. The sequence goes on from NW_027311885.1 coordinate 1,044,247, forward strand.
TAATGAAATATGTAGTTAGGGGGAAGTGGGAAAGGAGTACGAACGGGTAACTTTGCATCTACGCCTAAACAAATTTCGATGCCATTGATTTGCAAACTGTCTTTTTTTTGTTTTTTCACAATAAAATCTTTATTTTCAATATATTAAATTTTTAACTTTAAAACTTAAAAATGTATGATATTTACAATATTCAAAGTATTTATTTTTTTAATTGTATAACTTTGAATTAAAAATTGGTTTGTTCCAACACAACGAAAAACCGTCACATAACTTTTGAAGTTATACTTCTATACGCGCGCTTCACGTTGGAAATTTGTATGGGAGTGAATCTGTGAAATCATTACATATGTAAGATAATGAGTAAGAGAGAGACAGAAGATCTATTTTCTGTCTCTTCCTCTCTCGAATATAAAAATGTTCCTTTTGTATATATAATTTAATATTATATATATATATATATATATATATATATATATATATATATATATATATATATATATATATATATATATATATATATATATATATATATATATATATATATATATATATATATATATATATATATATATATATATATATATATATATATATATATATATATATATATTATGTAAAGATATATATACACATAATATTATACATATAATAAAATATTTATTAATATTATTATTTATGTGATGTTTTGTATTATTTATTAAATGTTCATAATTATATTATTCTTTTGTATTTCAAAATAATAATCTCAATAAATCACTATGTATGATCCAGAACTGTCAATTTTGAAATACATTTGTGTCATGTCCTCGGTAGATTAGTAGTAGTATCCCCGCCTGTCACGCGGGAGACCGGGGTTCGATTCCCAATCGAGGAGGACTTTTTTATTAATATTATTACATTATTGTCATTTTTAAATACTTATGGGTATTGCATTTTAATTTGTATTGTATTATTATATATGGAATTATATTGCACTGTATTGTAGTGTATTTTTTTATGTATATTATTGTCATTTTTAAATACTTATGAATATTGCAGTTTAATTTGTATTGTATTATTATATTAATAACAAAATAAACAATGAATTTTACTGCAGAGTATGTGTAAAAAAATTTTGCATTCAACTCCTTTCATACATATATGAAAAATATACATTTTCATCAAAATATTGATTCAATCCTTCATTGTTAGTAAGTTGTTATTAATCTTGTTTCTCTTTCTGCTATGCCTTACCTATAGAATTGCATATGTAATGATTGTGCAGATTGACTTCCAAATAAATTTGTAAGGGCGAATGTGTCTATAGAAGTGTAACTTCCACCGGCAGTCCCACTGGACTGCCACACCCGTTTTTTATTATACTGTTTTCTGCCCAGAAATTAACGAAACATTTTTAAAAAATTTCAATTTAAAATAAAGTATTCAATGAAACTTTTTACTAAGTTATGAAATTTTCCATTTCGCCAAAACTTCCAAACTTCCATTTCATCCATAATTTTTTAATAACAACAAAAAGCATTCCTGATTTATTTTTGAAATAAGAAAATAAACTTTAACTGTACCTTTTAATGAATAGTACCTATATGTGAAAGATTTTACGCTGTATGGGTACTATTTAATCTTGTTTTAAAATAACAACATTAAATAATTTTCACAATGAATGAAATATTCGTGAAATTATTACAATATAGCCTTAAACTGATTTATACTTAAGATTTGTACATATTTCAATTAAAAATTTGAATCATAATAATTTTTCTAAAAAGATTAATTTATTAAAAGTTAAAATAATATTATTTTCTTTAAAAAATTTTATAAAACGCAAAAATTTAATCCTATTCTACGACTACGCGGCATCTACATATAAAAATATCTAAAGTTGCATTTATTGCCCCACTCTTTCATATTTTAGAAGCAATGGTAGAGCCACAGTTGACATGACCGCTCCTTAGTGGTACCACGTGCAACACGTGCGTTCCACTCGTCCCACTTTTCTTTATCTATGTCCCACTTTTTGCTACCTTTCAAAAATAACTGAACAATTCTTCTATAAGCGTCTATATTCTTTGGTATAGACGTGGGTAGAAAGATATTATTTGTTTTAGTTAAAAGTGGTGTTAGATCAAGGAATATCGTATTTATAATTAGAATATTGAAATATCATATTTGGGATTAGAATATTAATTGTTTAGTTAAGGCGTGGTATAAGGATATTTGTTTTTTTTTAAGTTAAGTTAGAAGTTATTGTTACATTAGGAAATTTCATTTACTACAGCTGTTTAATATCCAGGTATGTAATATGATTCTAATAATATATAATCAAATATTAAATTACCCTAGTTCGGTTTGGGTTCTTGGATATATTTAAGTGTCCTACCCTGACTTAAAACTGCTGAGCCATCTGGGTTGTTTTGTTCTAATACAGTTTTGTGTCCTAGTCCAAAACTTTGCAACAATCATAGGTAAAACTTGATAGTTCCAGTTCCGAAATATAAAAACTCGTTTAAAAATATTTACTTGAGTAATTGTATCCCACATTAAGTTATAGCTTTAAATGTTTTAGGAAAACATGGGGCCATGGAACAAAAAATGTGCCATAATGGGATGCGAAGATAGGAATTCACCACGGCACAGGTTTCCGTTGCCTAACAAATTTCCTGATCGTTTTAAAATGTGGTTAGAGACCACTGGTAACTCGACTTTGATGACGAAAGACAAACAATTGATTTATAGATCGGAAAGAATCTGTGATGTACATTTTGCAGACCATCACAGAGGACCTAATAGAACACTTACAGTGTTTGCAATACCCACAAAATGTTGTCCTATAATATCATCATCACCTGTTGAAATACTTACTACTTCTGGTCAAAGTAAAGATGTTAACTTTCCTTCAACATCAGCCAAAGACCATACATATTCGATTCCAACTACAGTTTGCCAAAGTGCAGAGATTCATTTACCGTCAACATCATCTGCAGTGACTTACGAAACACCAAGCACTTGCTTACAAGGGATCACAAGGAAAAAAAATGTAAGTAATATTTAGATGTTAATAGTTACAGAAACTAATTGGTAGTGACCATCTTGGTAACACTGGTAACTAGAAATGTGTGATTGTGAGAGGTTTTATTTTCTAAATATTGTTTATTGAAATCTATGGTCTTTATTTAGTTAAATTACAACACATTTTCATCAATATACTTAAATGTGTTTTATTAATAAACTATTATGGAATGGAATAATGATATATATCCTGCAAAAGTATGTCATAACACAGAATAATATTAAGTACCTACTAAAAGTATAACACAGAATAAAATTAAGTACCTACTAAAAGTTTTTTAATTTTATCTTTTGGTTTATATTAAACATTGAAGAAAAAAACAAAAATTTGCTGCACAAGTGTGTATGGTGAGCATATTGAAGAAGAGGTACAATTTTTATTTTTTGGTAGTTGACATTGAAGTATATTTGTAATAAGTCTATTTGGGTTAGGCATTTTGTCTTTAAAATTTTAAAATGATTTCTGGTGATGCTGTAAGTGTGAAACAAAGTACAAAATTTACAATAATCTGTAAAGACTTATTCATATTTTAGAGAATATTTGCGTGGCTTTTTGGACAAATATAATTCAGAAAAAACCGACCACAGGTGGGATTTGAACCTAAGGATTACCAGGTTCAAATCCGTAGTGGTCAGTTTTTTCTAAATTATCTAAAAAATTATCGAAACAAGAAACCTATGTTGTACTTATTTATATTAGTAATAAAAACATTTTGTTTCAGTTTCATTTACTTTGCTCAAAGAGTTGGGAGTAAACAAAACAAAAAATCTCACAGTTAGGGAAGCAGCCTTATACAATAGAGCGAAAAAAATTATTAACAGTTTTTCTATGTATAAAAGAAGAAATCAAAGTAAAAAAGGTTTCACTATGGAAGAGACTATTAATAACATGACCAAAGACTAAACCAAGACAAAATTTGCTACATGGATCCCCATGTAGCAAATTTTTTAAAGTTGCAAATAAAAGCCTCAAAATTTAAACCAAAAGGGCGACGGTACAATTTGGAAGAGAAAGTTCTTGGATTGATTTTGTAGAGACAAAGTCCCAAGAGCTACAAGTTATTTGGGAAATTATTTGCAACTCCATCCAAAAACACTTTGAATCATATGCTCAATCGTATTCCAATTGATGCAGGAATTAATGAAACTATTTTTAGAAACTTAAAACAGAATGTAGCCAAATTGAGTAAACGAGATAAAGTATGTATTTTAATGTTCGATGAAATGGCTTTACAACCACACTTGGACCTAAATGCCAAAAATAGAGAATTTGATGGATTTGTAGATTGTGGTGATGAAAGAAATAACAAATTTGCTGATCATGCCCAAGTTTTTATGATAAAAGGTGGGTATATGTTTGTAAAATAAAGAGAGTTTATTATTATTATAAACTGTTCAAATTTTGATTGTTATATACAGTCAGACATATTCATATGTTATGATATCAAGAATTGTAACTTTGCATACAAATTCAATATATTTTAAGTTATATCTATTAAATACTACAAATACATTTTTTATGGGTTAATAGGGATTATGGGTGTCTTATATGTCAGATCTTAAAGGATGAATAAATCTTTTATTATTATTATTATTATAGTTGCATCATTTGTTATAGGTATTACAAAAAAATGGAAACAGCCAGTTGCCTACACATTCTCACAAGGAACCACTACTACAATTGATTTAGTTAGGCAAATCAAGGGAATTATAGTAGAGTGTGAAAAAGCTGGTCTTACAGTAGTTGCCACTGTGTCTGATCAAGGATCTACAAATGTAGGAGCCATAAATTATTTAGTAAAATATAATGCCTCCCAAGAGAATACATTAAAAAAAATAAAATTGTATGAAATAAATGGTCACCCAATAGTGCACATATATGATCCTCCACATTTACTAAAAGGCATTAGGAACAATCTTATGACCAAAAAATTGTTTTGGAAAAAAAATAACAATCTTGTAATAGGCGATTGGGCTGACATTGTAATGACCTATGAAATAGATAATGATATCGGAAGATTTAGAGCACTGAACAAAATTCATAAGGGGCACGTTTATGCCAAATACATGAAAAAGATGAAAGTTTCTCATGCCGCTCAAGTTTTCAGCCATACGATGGCATCAATTATGAATCTCTTTTTACGAAAAGGTAAGTTTTACACAGTATACAAGAACAACTAAGTACTAACTTCACATTTATTACTGATTGTGCTGCTTTTAAAAGTATTTAAAAATACTTAATTTTCAGTACTTCACATATTGTTACATACTTTCACTTAAATAGTAAAATTTTAACACAATTTATTTATTTGGATCAATATAAAGTTTAGTTGCCAATGGGTTTTTCCCATCTGATTCAACACATCCAATTGAACTACTTTAACTTGAAAATGTAACTTTAAACAGTCACAATTAAATTTTTTATTAGACGCAGACCATTAAACTGACATTTTCAAGCAGACATAGTTCCATAGGATTTGTTTAATGGGATGGAAATGGCGCATTGAAAATATACTCTATAACTAATAGAAAGGTCCGCACGAGGAAGTTTTATGGAAAAATAACATTACCTTATAAAATGTGGTAGATATTTATAAGGTAATGTTATTTTCCAACATAACTTCCTATTTTGCAGACCCTGGCTAATGTAATTATTTTACAAAATAAATTTTGTTGCATATTGAAAACCATTACTTTTTATTGTGACATGGGAAATAAAACAAACATCATTTTTTAGGTGTATCTTCAAATGATGGCAAATTAGTGCTACAGAGAAATTCTCTCGGAACTGTTTCTGTACTACAGTTTTTTGATTCCCTTTTTGATAGTGTTAATGGACACACATTGTATCCAAGTGCAGGGAAAAAACTGAAATGTGCTGTCAAAGAAGGAAGTGGGCATATCAATTTTTGGAATACGGCCAAGCAGCATCTCAGTAAGATGCATTTTTTAAATAAAAAAAACCAACTTGTTAGGGTACCTTCCCTACATAACTGGGAGGTGACAATTAATGGACTGGAACATCTAAGCCACTATCTGAGAGTAAAGCACGAAATTTCCTTTTATAGACCAAGAGATGTTAATCAGGACCCCCTGGAAAATTTCTTTGGGCAAGTTCGACAGCACGGAGGGAGGAATGTTAACCCTACCGTGCAAAATTTTAAAAACCATTTTAAAACATTGTTGGTCAACCATATGGTTAACCGGCATTCATTGTCTTCCAATTGTGAAAGGGATGGATCAACAGCGGAGTCTTTGATCAATGGTGTGAGACATTTAGTAACACAGGGTGTGGAAGAGGAATGTAATGAAGAAAACCTCAATATTACCGAATTTGAGTTTTTGGTTTTCACCTACCATGAATCTAATTACTTGGATAAGTTCTGAAGCTATTTTCTTGTGGCATTTTAAATTAATTACTATTTAACTGGGAATAAGCCACAATTAAAGGTTAAAATACGTTTATTGACGTTTCAATTTCCACTTCGGAAATCGTTCTCAAAATACAAACATTAGTAAATTAAACAAATTTTGTTTTTGTTACTTAGTGAAAAATTCTTCTAATAATTTAATTTTATCTGACTCATCTATATTGACAATTCAGACATACATTATACATTTTAAAGTAGACGACTTTAAAATGATATTGCCAATATTGTTGAGTTGCGTTCCTGGGACGACTTTACTTATAAGATAGTTCTTTCGATTACATGAAATCAACTTTAACTTGAGAATATCCGTCAGAAAAGATCATAACATGTAATTCGTCTTTAAAAAGACAAATACATGCCATGATGACAGTAAAATTCTCCTGTTAGTGATTCCATAGTAAATTATGAGGGAAAAACCAGGAAAAAAACCTCATAATACTATCCCGACATGGTAAGTATTTGATCTTGCATTTATTTTACCTTCAATAAATACCAAATTCCGATTTTATATGTTTGTTATTTAAAAAATATAAATGATGTATTCTCCATATGTTACTGACTTACCAATACTGGTATTTTCTTTTTAATAACTTCCTCTTTCAATATGGGTTCTTCTTTATCGTTTATATCATTTAGGAATGTGTCCAACAACTCTGATCCATGAGGCCATATTGAGAATACATCATCTACATATCTCCACCATACTGAGGGTTTTAAATTTTGTTTAGAAATAATATTTGTTTCAAAATCTTCCATAAATATATCGGCTAATAATGGAGATAAACTAGAGCCCATTGCTAGTCCAAAACTTTGTTTATAGAATTCATTATTTAGTTGAAAATATGTATTATCAGTACATACTGTTATTAACTCCATTATAGCTGATATATTTAGTCTTGTTCTAGTTGCCAATGTATCATCACTCTCTAATTTTGTCTTGACTATATTTAAAGTCTTATCTAATGGCACATTCGTAAATAAACTATTTATGTCAAAACTTACTAAAGTATTATTTGAATTAAATTCAATATTTGATAATTTATTTAAAAAATGTTGTGTATTTTTTATAAATGTGTCATTTTTATTTGCAATTGGTTTTAAAATATTTAATAAAAATTTTTGATAGTTCACTACAAGGAGAATTCATGGTACTACAAATATTGAAAGAGGAAGTTATTAAAAAGAAAATACCAGTATTGGTAAGTCAGTAACATATGGAGAATACATCATTTATATTTTTTAAATAACAAACATATAAAATCGGAATTTGGTATTTATTGAAGGTAAAATAAATGCAAGATCAAATACTTACCATGTCGGGATAGTATTATGAGGTTTTTTTCCTGGTTTTTCCCTCATAATTTACTATGGAATCACTAACAGGAGAATTTTACTGTCATCATGGCATGTATTTGTATTTTTAAAGACGAATTACATGTTATGATCTTTTCTGACGGATATTCTCAAGTTAAAGTTGATTTCATGTAATCGAATGAACTATCTTATAAGTAAAGTCGTCCCAGGAACGCAACTCAACAATATTGGCAATATCATTTTAAAGTCGTCTACTTTAAAATGTATAATGTATGTCTGAATTGTCAATATAGATGAGTCAGATAAAATTAAATTATTAGAAGAATTTTTCACTAAGTAACAAAAACAAAATTTGTTTAATTTACTAATGTTTGTATTTTGAGAACGATTTCCGAAGTGGAAATTGAAACGTCAATAAACGTATTTTAACCTTTAATTGTGGCTTATTCCCAGTTAAATAGTAATTTACTTGGATAAGGCTGCATTAGGACATGTGTGTGGTTTTTTGATAAAAAAGTTTAAGAATACTTTGTCAGATTGTACCATTTGCCGTTATAATTTTATTGCAAAGGAAAAACTGCCTATATGGCATGATATAACAAGTATAAAAGAGTATGAAGGGTCTTCTGATAAATTAATGTACTGCTCTGAAAAGTTTATAACGGGCCTTAGTCAAATTCAGACAATTATAAAGGAAATTTTACCTACATTTTGTTATAAAAAAAATTTAATTTCCATGATACAAGTTTTCATTAAAAATCAAGTGCAATTTAAGTTTGAGAGTTGTGAACACTTGCAAACATTACTAAATGCACTCATTGATAAATTTATTTCATTTCTTGCCTTTAATTGGGCTGAAGGGATAAATGAAGTTTTGAGTGGAAAGGGCGAATCCAATGTAGACCCAATATATCGTAATGCAATGAAATATTACAGTGATAGGGTAAAAAGAAAAAATATTACTTAATAAAAAAACATTGCGTGTTTTATTTCATACCTGAGTCCTTATGTATAAGTGGAACAAAATCGTTTTTATTTTTGAATATTTATATCAAAGCGCATTTCAAACAATTTGCCTTTAGTCTGTTGTTTCACAGATCAAAACCAACTACAGATAGATTAACGGCATGGACAATTGTACATGCCTTTCAATATTTTAATACCTACATTAAAATTTGGTTAGGTACTCTTTTTTTTCACCGAAGAATACCTCTTAGAGATATTCTTTGAGAAGATAAGCGAAGTGCAAAATACACGACGACAAGAGATCAATTTAGATTTGCTTTACAGATTCTGAAACTAAACAGTTTTAGAGTGGGTTTTGCAGTATAAGAGACGATTTTTGTTTTATATGCTCTTTGTGAAATTTTAATTTCTGTATGAGCCACTCTAGTAAACTGATTAGTTTCAGTAGTTTCAGAGTCTGTAAAGCAAATCTAAATCGATCTCTTGTCGTCGTGTATTTTGCACTTCGACTATCTTCTTTTACATGGCGTTGTCGGCCTACAGGCACGTTTGATTCGCGAGAATCATTTAAATGTTGGTGATTTGGTTTCCGTATTTTGTCTGTCTGCATAGTTCGTCTGAAGAGCGATAGATTCCGAAACGGCTGTAACGAAATGGCAGATGGACAAAATATAAATCAAACTACCAATATGCCTTTATCTAAAGACTATCTAGTTTTTGCTTTTGCTTACAAATTTTAAAACCGGTTTCTATGATTCCTACTCTCATAGCATATTAATTTAATATTGTGTATTAATTACTAAATGTTTTGAGTTTGATTAAATGAAAATTATTGGTCTAATCTAATGTCTCTGAAAACTTTCAGAACTAATTTGTCACATTTATTCTAATATATAAACAGGATTAGAGTTCTCTCTGTTGATCTATTCTTGAGCATTATTAGCTTTAGTATTAGTAAATATAAAGACAATAAATCAGGTATACTATGAATAATCGTTTAGAGGCGTAAGTTGGTTGAATACCCTATATATGAAATGAACGTTAGGACGAAATTCAAAATTTCCCGCGCTTTATAGCAATTCAATTTTCTCGCGTTTACAATACTACCAACTACACAAGGCTTTTGTCAATTAGCAAGCTCACCAACACGATAAAAATATTGATTAGTACCAGAACACTCCAACGTGGCGCTGATTATCACAACATTTTTTTGTACAGAAGTAGGTTATCTATGTCCAAGGTTAGTAGATGTTAAGTAGGTTGTCTCGTAACTATGTGGGCGAAGCGAGGGGAAGGCAGAATGCTTACGTCACTCATACGACAAAGTCAAATTTGACAGTTGTCTGCACGTCTGAGTTTAAGTTCACGTTTGTTGTTGTCTCTATTCTATAGTATCATTAGTTCGTTTATTTGTTTAGTTATTGTTTAGTTTTTATTTTTAAGTATAGGTATAAGGACAATATTATTTATAGAGACTTGTTATTTGTGTACATAAACACTTGTGAAGTGTGTTTTCGTAGCCGTGATATAAAGGTTTGTCATAACAATTATACAGTTTATCCCAAACCCTTCTTTCAGTGCGTCACTAATTTTGACGTCATATAGGATTTTAAGAATGTCGAGAATTATTGCATGACATTTTAGTTAAATCTGACAGTTGAAGGATCGTAATCGGCTAAATGTGAAAAGGTTATATTTTGAAAATGTGGAGTAAAAACTTTAAGAATTCAATTTTTTTTTTAATTTACATATTAGAGGTCCCGTAATGTATAAAAAATTTTATTGCGCATTATATTGGAACGGCAATTTGTCTTAATTTCTATTCTATACATTAAAAGGAAAGTGCTTAATTAGCTAAGATTTATTTATGTATTTATTATTATTTATTACAAACACTATGGCTAAAATGTATAGTATTTAAACTACTAATATGAATGTTTTTTAGAATAATTTAAAACTTACTTCACTAACGGCAGAAACTGGTAATAAAGTTGTCCCAGCCTCTTTTTCTAATTGAAAATAATTTAATAATTTTAGTATTAGTCTTTGTTCATTCTTGGTATATCTCGGCATATTTAAAATATTTTTATGACAATAAATACAAAATTAAATTTTCACTGTAAAATGTCTGAAAATCATCGCTGAAAATACTAACCTCGAATGACAATTATCATTTTATCAGTTGACATTGTCAAAGCAGTGTCACTATCGAGCCCATTTGCGTCAAATTATATTTATGCGCATCATTGATTGGATATCTATTTAGCGTATTCTAAACTCCAACCAATTAGGTATATATCCGTAAGTAGAATTCGCTTTAATATGCAAATACCCGTGAACGATATATAATTTTCCAAGTTCGATGTATAATAATCACAGACTCACGTTTTTTTCTGTCACTTCTAGCTTAATGCGTTAGAGAGAATTCGATAAACTGTGACGCACTGAAAGAAGGGTTTGGGATGAACTATATGTAGTTTTGTACGTTATAATAATGATATATTTTTTAGATGAGATAAGTATATATAGTTTGAAGATTTGTGCTTGAAGGACTAATCATTTTTTGTATTTTAATCTAATAATAAATTATTTATATTACCTATTGGTTTTTTTTTGCCTACCACTAGATATGATAAAAATGCTGTAAATTCCAGGAAAAAAATAATAAGTAAGTTCCTACATATTTAGTATTTTTGCTTTTGAACTTTTTCTACTGTTTTTTTGGGTTTTTGTGCGAAATAAACTGTTATCTCCATTTAAAACACACAATATTATCACTATAATCAATTCTATTTTTTGTCATCAGACTATTGATTTTAGAAAAAAAATTGATATAATTACTAATATAAGAACCACTTAACATCCCTATACCCAAGAAAATCCCAAAATATATTGCAAAACCTAAGTTTTTGAACCTTATATTAGCATTGAAGCTTATGGCAATTTTAAAAGTGTCGTATGGGTGACGTATTCCCGCCTTTAAAAAGCGAGCATTTGATTGGTCTATAGTTACGAGACAACCTACTTAAATATCTACTAACCTTGATCTATGCCACTATTTTTGTTTTTGTATTAAACTCCATTCGCTTAGCTCGGACAAATTTTGACAGATTCATTGTCGGAAACCTACAACACAACAATTCCTACTTCTCAGTATTAATAGCTCAAGTATCCTGCTATTACAGACTTCTTTCTTTAAAAAAAGAAGAATTATTCTAAATAGTCGAAGTGTATACTAAACCCATCAAATTTTGGGTAGTATATATTTAAAAAATATATATTTAGTTGTTATAATTTAACATAACTATTTATTATATGGTGCAGATAAATAAATATTGATTGTCGGAAATTTGCAAAGTTCTATTTTATTTACTATTTAGTTTGTTTACTATTAATATTGGCTATGAGTACGGGTGCTTGGTTGTATAGTAATTTCCAGCCACTTTTAGTCTGTCAAAAAGTAACTAACTTCGCAAAAAAATAATTACTAAATTCACTAGACAGTTCGGACTGGGATTAGCGAACCGAGTTTATCAAAGAATATGCGTCTACAGTCCATCTAATTTACTTACTGTTGCAAGTCATTATCATTGGTCAGGTTGCACGTCACAATGGGGAACTTGCATAAAAATTAAATTCCAGAAATATTACTGATAAACGTTATTTATTACTGTTAAGAGAACCCCAGTTTACAAAAAAACTCATATTTTATTATTATGAAATAAATATAAGGAATTAAAAACTGGAGAATTTAAATGATTCTTTCAACGGGCGGAATCTGTTGTGACGTCATACCGCTCGTTGGTCATCCCTATAAACGGGTAAAAACGATAAGTATTGCAACTGCAACGGTATTGGGTATTGCCTAATCTTCTTCTTACCAATGGATGGAAAACTTGAAGCCTTCGAGATGTGGCTATACAGGCGAATTCTAAGGATATCATGGACAGACAAGATAACCAACGAGACCGTATTACGAAGAGTGGGCAAAGAAAGAGAGGTGATGTATACCATTAAAAGGAGAAAGTTGGAATATCTCGGACATATAATGAGAAACAGCACTAAATACAGATTACTGAAGGTAATCCTACAGGGTAAAGTATTCGGAAAGCGAGGAATTGGGAGAAGGAGAATATCATGGTTGAAGAACCTGAGGAAATGGTTCTCCACAACAACAACGAATCTATTTAAAGCATCAGTCAATAAAATAATTATAGCCAGAATGATTGCCAATATTCGGAACGAATAGGCACTGAAAGAAGAAGAAGATGGATGGGATGGGTATGGACAGTGGAAGTGTGACGTCACAACTGTCAATTACTTTCCAAACAAAAGTTGAAATGTCCAATCTCAAGACTTTTTAATTTCTATAAAGTTAATATTTTGCTTCCTCTGCTGCTTTTTCTTTTAAGTATAGTGTTTTTACGATAATACCATCATAATTCAGTGTTCCATTTTTATGAAATATAGTTTAAAAGTTTAAATTAAAGACATTCTAACCTTACTTTATTGATACATGCATTTTATTGCTATTTTTATAAAACAGCATGCTTTATTATTTACACAACCTTGTAAAATTGTTGTAGTAACTATTAGAATACTTAGATATTGCAAAAAGCGGAAAGATTCTGTAAAAAAATGAAAAAATAACGAAAAATACAAATTATCCACACTAAACAAGGTTTGTTTGGAAAGTGAAACTGACAGATGTCAATAAAATCGCATTTTATGCACATGACACATGACAATGGATTTGATAACGTACCATTGTATCAAACAATATAGACGCTTATAAGCGTCTATATTCTTTGATTGTATTATAGCCTGTTTTAATACTGTTAAAGGTTTTAAGTGTGTGTAAAATAATTTTTTTAAAATGACTGACGCTGGGTTTTTAAAGGGACAGTCTGACAATTTACCCTTAGTGGATATATTTATGGTGGGGACTTACATTAAAAACAGCGAAAGTTTTTCTCTTGCTGAAGTTCGAGGTGTTAAAACTAACAGGTAGGATATAAACCATACTTAATAGTTTTACGTATAATATAAATCGATAAAAGTATTTTTCATACAAGTTAAAACTTATTAAAGTTACAAGGAAAGAAAGAGAATGCAAAATTTTGACGCCTGTCAAAATTTTCGATGTACTGTATATGTAATCATTTTTTCGATACCTGAGAAAACTAATAAGTATTTTTGAAAAATTTAAACGCAGAATGAAAGAATACTTTATTATCGAGGGCCGAAAGTCCCTTAGAATGAATCAAAAGTTTCTTTTTAATGAGATATTTGAAATTAAAAATCACACTAAATTTTTTCTTTATTAAAATATTATTTATTATTATTAACTTATTAAAATAAACATTATAGAAGTTTTCAGGGACTCTCGGCACTCGGTAATAACGTAATCTTTCATTCTGCGTTTAAATTTTTCAAAAATACTTATTAATTTTCTCAGGATTAGAAAAAAATGAATGCATGTAAAACACATTTGTGCGAAATTTTGTACCTACGCCCTTAAAGTATAATCATTATAATACGTTATGTGAATAATATATGGATAATGTGAATAATATGAAGTGTAAATGACAATATATTTTTAGTTACTTGAAATGAAAATATTAGGCACAAAAATATTTACATCTACTTACATAGGTACCTAGTTGTTAAATATTTCTACTTATTTACAGATCCGCTAGGCCTTCTTATGGGGACTCTGCTGTTGGATGGGTGCAAGTTCGAAGAGATAAAAATGTATGCACAGTTAAAGCTAAAGTGACACCTGAACACAATGTGAGGAAAACACAATATGCTGTAACTTGCAATATTGATGAGGAATATTCAGTGCCATGACTGTGCTGCCTCTTCAGGTAAATATTTTTAAAATGATAAAAAATGTACTAGGTAAATATCAGATTAGTTTTAGTCATGCATAGGTATATTGAGATTCTAGGATTGTAAGACTAAAAAAATGTTTTATATGTCTTTGATGCTATTTAAAAACTGTTTATGTTTATGGAATGTCTTCTTTACATGCCATCTCCGCGATTAAGGTTGGCCATCATCATTGCCTATTCTAACTTTTGGCACTATACAGCCCAAAAGAGTTCATTTGAGCTGCATCCAATCCATTCTTTGAGATTTCTCAGCCAGGACAATTTTTTTCTACCTATGCTGCGTCTTCCTTGAATTTTTCCCCACATTATTAATTTTAGGAGTTCGTATCTATCACCACCTGCTGTTATAAGTATGACCCAAGTATTGCAGTTTTCTTATTTTGGTGGAATCCAGTATTCATAGGTTATTCTGTCTATCCAGGAAATTCTTCAATATGTCCACATTTTAAATGCTTCCAATCTAATTGTAATATGGAACGTAAAGGATAGCAAATACATACTATGAAATGATATTAACTTTGGGTATAATTTATAAGTATAGCATTTACTTTGTTTTAGGTGGGTATAAGCATTCCATAGCACTCTTGATGTGGCTTCACAGAAGGAGTGAAGAACCTTCTCCAACTGAAGTTGCTTGTTACTGGGCAGAGTAAACTTTCCAAAGTTGGAACTTCAGTTAAATACCTAACTTTGAAGGATTTTGGAGCACAAGAAGAACTGAGCTCAGATGAAGAAAGCTTACTTTTTTTACAGGAAGTTGTGAACCAAGGACTAGAACATAATGTTGAGAGTCAGCTATTGAAACACTTCAAGCCTAACAGAATTTTGCAAAATCTTGGACTACATCAATCGATGTTAAATTTTGTTAGCAGAAATGATTTTTCCAAAATGGCACTGAATTTTTCAGAATTTCTAGAATTCTGTTATCAGGAAATGGATCCCCAACTATGTTCTAAAGCTGCAGCAATAACCATTGAACAGTCTAATTCCGGTTTATGGTTTGACCTGCGATATGCAAGAATAACTGCATCAAAATTTTATGATACAGCACACTGCAAAAAATCAGATGGTTCCCTGGTT
>NW_027311885.1:1065000-1100000 GCF_040954645.1 Diabrotica undecimpunctata
ACACTATTCGATTTGTTTCTCAGGGTACTTTGTATAAATTTATCAGTTTCATCCAAAGTTAATTGGAAACATTGTTTACAGGTCCTACACCGCTGTCCATTTATTTGGAAAAAATAGGCGAAAGTTATGTTTTTTTCCTTTGAACTTCCTTCCTTTTTTTTTTCTACGTGTTTCAACTTCGGCTGACGTGATGCAGTTTGCTATAAAATATTGCCTCTTTTCATAACTTCCTAGTCCCCAATATTCTTTAAAAATGTCACTTCTCAGTTCTTCAGATAACCTTTCCTTGCAGTTTAATTTGCAGTTTTTTAAGTCTTTCATTACGCGCTTTCTTTGAACTTTTCCCTGTGCTGTAGCATATTTCTGACTCAAATGTCGTTTTAAAGTTCTCTCTTTCCTTAGTTTTCTGGAGTATTTCTTTAATACTTGTGGTACCTGTTGACATACGACAGTTTCTTTATTGTGGATGTTATTTACTTCAGAAGAGTTTAGTTCACACGTCTTTAACTGTATACTTTCAGCGGTTATATGATCCAATGACCTACGTGGTAGCAAATTTTGAGTTGTTTTGAGTTTCGTCGCAATCCGAGTCATTTTCTGAATTAACGTAAGGCGGATCTTTTTCAGAATCATAACCATCCCAATAATATTCATCATCTAGTTCACTTCTCTCAATGTTTTTAAAATAATCATTGATTAATCGAAAGTTTTTTCTATGAAAGCTATATTTTATATAATGTATTGACAAGCTAATTATTTAATTTAAGGGCAAAGGCGGAAAATGTCACCTGTCAAAATATTCAATGTGTTTTAAAAATATTTTTGAAACAATTAAACGCAAAATAAAAGATTGCATTATGACCGAGGACCAAAAGTCCCTTAGAATAACCAAAAAGTTTCTTTGGAATGAGATACTTGAAATTAAAGTCACTAAATTTTCTCTTTTTTTTTTTCGCCCCTGTAACTTATTAATAAACACTATAGAAGTTTTTAGGGACTTTTGGCCCTTGGTAATAATATAATCTTTCATTCGACGTTTAAATTGTTTAAAAATATTTATTAGTTTTCTTATGATTTGAAAAAAAAATGAATACATTTAAAACACATTGAAAATTTTGACAGGCGACATTTTCCCTAAGTATTCCATTAATAATTGTGATAAATTTAATATTTAAAGGATTATTTATGCGTTAAACTTGTTTATAAATTATAATATTATTACGTATATTTTGCTTTTGATATGTTTAAAATAAATAAAACTAATAATTTTTGAAGATGCACTTTTAATAGATAACGTCAAAACGTGTATTTAATTATAATGTATGTACTTAGGTATATTTGTATTATAATTTATGTATGTATCAATAGTCCACCTACGCATGGACTATTGATACAGAAGACTTAAGTTTCATAAGTCGTTTATATCGGACAAAATAGCATTCGGTAAAAAGGATTTAAGTTACATATGTTCGTTTGCTCAAACAAAAATAGTCTGATGTAACTTAAGTTCGTTGAACCAGTCTTAATAAAAACCTTATATTTCAAGATAGACTTAATTCTTTTTTACCGAAACAAATTTCTTCACAATTTACAACCAAATGTGTAGATAACTCATTTTGGCCAAAAATGGACTTAAGTCCTTTTGCCCTAACACTAGAGATATATATATATATATATATATATATATATATATATATATATATTGTTATGATGTGTTTTTTGTGTTTGAATGATGAGCAATGAGTATTTTTAATAATATAATATATAGGGTTTTTATCGCGGTTCTCAAAGAATTAGCTTGTAAGTACTTTTTTAAATTATCTTTATTATAACTATTATGAAACACACATATATATCTAACCTAGTCAATGTAAATTTAAAATAAACTATCTTTAAACTGATATTCTTATAAAACTAATTAAATTCTATAGACAATCTAAAATTTAAACAAACTATCTTCAAAATTGAAATTGTTATGACACTAACTAAATTATATTAACAAAATTTTGTACCTTTCTTTCACTGAATGCCTAAATGAACTATTTTCCACTAAGTATATAGATTCTAATCACCACTGAATGTCTTCGTACTTCAGTTCTCCTTGTTTTTTGTGAAATTACTTTTTTCAATTATCAGCTTCTACCAATTTAAGATATATTTTTCTTCACCAGCATCTATACACTACCAACCAAACCAGCAAACAGCATTTATATTTATTCTTCTTTTTTTATCTTCAATAATTATTTGTGTATAATTATAAATGTGCATTAAATTATATGCATAATTTTTAATCTTCATTTAACTCACTATATTAAACATTTTGACTATTTGTACTTGATTCACTGACTCCAACTAACTTTCATAATAAACTGCTTGACTTCTGACTAAAAACTTCCAAAACTGACCTAAAAACTTCTTAAAACTCTTCTGACTGCACTATCTAAAACTTTTCTGACTAAAAACTTTCAAAAACTGCCATCTTGAATCCAAATCACGGGTATTTATATGTTTTGGATTTCTAGAACCATCTCGTAAGATATCATGTTCTATTTAGATCTATTTAATACATGTCTGAATTTTCTGGAACAAACCATTTCGCAAACATGGCCATCTCCGGAGATCCAGAGAATTCCATTCTTTTCTATTAATAATTTTGTTTACATTTAGGCTTTTCAGATCAGAATATATAATTAAATTAGTAACTTAACATTCTAATTTAATAAAATACACATTTCAAACAATATATTATTATAACCCACTTTATATTCGTAAATATTTTTAAACGTCACTTCAGAGTATAAATATCTGTCAAATTTCGAGAGTATTTTTGGTTGCCTAGGCACATGGCTCACTTAAATCTATCTACCACATTATAATTACTAAAATACAACTTTTTACACTTAATTATATGCTAATTTATTAAAAATACCCTCACATAAATATATTTTTACTAAATTCTCTAGTATATAACTTATTTAAAACAACCAAATATCTAATATTATGTAGTATATAACTTATAAATTATTTTCTATAAACCGTAATCGTATCAATACCCCAAAATAATATTTAAAATAAATAATTTACTTATTATTTTTTTAAATATTAATTTTCTCATACCTTATTAAATTTAATAAATCAAATTTTTTTTTTTTTTATTTAAAATGTGTTAAATACATCCCTGTTCGCTGTCTATGTCAAAACAGAGAACAACGTAGCACAGTTCGGCTATTCTATGGTCAAACTGTCATGTCAAATAGAGAATGGATTTTATCAGAGAATAAAATATAACCTTAATTAAAAATATAATCTATATTGTGTTCTGTTTATTTATAGACAAAATCTAGGAATTATTTCCATTCCACAGGCTTTCTTTCATATGAATTGGTAAGTTTTACACTTTTTATAAAGACATTTACACAATCAATTCTGTATCTAACCCCAAATTATGATTTTTAGGGTACAAATTAATTTCCATATATACAAAATTCAACAAGTATGATGTCAAATTGATTCAAAATAATGAAATCTACCATCTACCATTTAACAAATCAAGTCTATTGAATAAAATGGATATATCAGTAAGTTATTAGTGTTATTATATTTGTGTTAAAGGTATAGAAAACATTATTCAATCTCTTCATGATACTTAAAGATGTCATTGATATGAAACAGGCCTCTTAGTCTGTTCTCTGCATCTATTAACACATAACTATTTAGTCCATTCTGATTTTCAATTGTATATGGACCTTCAAACATTGGTTGTAATTTCTTACAACGGTTTTCTTTAACATTACTTTTTCTAAGTGAACGAATTAACACTTGGTCTCCTTTTTGAAATGTGATTGGTTTTTTTATATTTCGATTTTGTCTTCTGATATATTTTTCAGCTTTCCTCCTAATTCGGTTATTCACTTTCTGCATTACTTGTTCTAACATATCCTGATTATATTCACTAATCCACTTTCTGTTTCCTATATGGCCAAACATTAAATATTCTGGTACTTCCTCTGTATTCAAATTATGTGTATTATTCAAAAAATATTCTACTTGTGGTATATGTTGCTGCCAAGTTTCATGTTGGTTTTGGCACAGTATCCTTAAATATTTTATAACTTCTTTAATATATCTTTCTGCAGGTTTTGCCTGAGGATGTCTGATACTTGTAAAATGAATGTTGATTCCCTTTTTCTCACAAAATGCCCGAAATTTTTGGTTGTTAAAATATGTAGCATTATCTATTATGCAATTTCTAAATGGTCCTATTTCTTCGAAAAATTGATTAATATATAATTTTAATGTTTTAACATTTGTTCTAGAGCAGGGATATAGTTTAATAAATTTTGTATATAAATCAACTATCACTAGTATATGCTTTTTTCCTGTTGGACTGAGAACTAAATTTGAAATAAAATCCATGGAAACTGTATTTAGTTTTTCATATACAACATTAGATTTATATGTGTTCTGGTTTTTGAAATTCTTTTCTTTGTTTAGTTGACATATTGGGCATTGGGTAGTAATTTCCTTTGCTATACTTATGTCATTCTTTGCAAAATAATTGTCCCTAAATAGCATCCATAGCTTTCTTGAACCAATATGCATATAATTGTTATGTAAATTTTTCAATATTTTCTTTGCTAAAGTTCTAGTTATTACATATACTTCTATGCCATTTATTATTTTATAATATACCCCATCTTTCCTAAGGACTTTTTGTTTTTCACTCAAATTGATCTGATCTCTTATAATTTCTTCTTTAGAATATAATCCAGTATTTTCTACTAATTGATTTAATCCAATTTTTATTGTTCGCTGCCCTTTTTGTGGTGTATTTTCTAACCTTGATAAAGCATCTGCCACTATATTGGATTTTCCAGAAATGTATTTGATTTCAAAGCAGTATTCACTAAGTATTAGACTCCACCGATGTATTCTACTGTTTCCATATTTGTTATTTAATATAGACATTAAAGCTTGGTGATCTGTTTCTATTGTAAATTCATTACCCAACAAATAAAATCTTAATTTTGTGACACAGTGTATTATACTTGCTAGTTCTAATTCTGAAACTGAGTAACCCTTTTCATGTGGCTTTGTGATTCTTGAAATGAATTGTATTGGGTATTCGACCCCATCATGTATTTGTAATAATACCCCTGATAATCTCTCTATTGATGCATCTGTTCTTAGTATGAATGGCTGTGTATAGTCAGGATAGTATATTTTCAAATTTGACAGAAAAATGTTTTTAATTTCTTGGAATGCTAGTTCTCTTCTCTGATCCCATCTCCATTTTACACCTTTTCTCAGTAGTTCAAGTAATGGAATTTCTTTTATACTTAGATCTGGTATCATCCTTTTATAATAATTAATTATTCCAATAAATCCTCTTAAAGTTCTTAAATTGTGTGGTGTTTTATATTCCTGAATGACTTGTGTCCGTTCTGGATCCATTTCGATTCCCTTAGTGTTAAGTTTATAACCTAGATATATGACTTCTTTTTGAAAAAATGTACATTTTTCTTGATTTATTTTTAGTCCAACTTTGTCTAATCTATTTATTATAATTTTTAGGTGTTTCTCATGATCTTCAGCCGTTTTAGAAAAAATTAAGATATCATCAATGTAGTGAATTACAAAATGTTCATATTGATCCAAAATATCATGAAGACATCTACATAGAGCACTGCAAGATGATTGAAGTCCAAATGGTACTACTTTGAATTGATATACTACTCCATCTATCTGAAATCCTGTATACTGTCTACTTTTTCTTTCTAGAGGTATTAACCAAAAACTATGCTGTAAATCGATTTTAGTGAAAAATGACATTCCTGTAATTCTTCCTAATATTCCATCTATACTCATTGGTGCTTCAAATTGCTTTTCAGTAATCTTGTTAATATTCCTTGCATCCAAACATAACCTGATTTCACCTGATCTTTTTCGTACTACTACTATGGGGTTAATAAAACGTGTGTCTGCCTTCTCAATGATCCCATCTTCTAACATATTATTAATTGTTTTGTTTACTTCTTCTCTGTATTTATATGGTATTGGGTATGATTTTGTTTTAAAATCTTTTTCTTCTTTAACTTTTATACTATGGATATAATTTTGTGCAATTCTATTTTCTTTATTGACAAGTCCCTTGTGTTGCTGCAATATGGAAATGACTATTGATTTATATTCTTCAGGGCAATTTAAAACTTTCATCATATCTTCTTCTTTACAAATCTCATTATTCTTCAATATGTACTCATTATTGCTTGCTTCCAATTTTACGCACTCCGCCTCGTAGGCATCCATCTGCTTAAAATTTCCATTCCTTAAATATTCACTACAATTATTCTTTACATTCTTTTGGGACATTTCCCTATCATCAAAATACATTTCTTCTTCATAAACATCATTATTTTCTTTTAATAATATCCTATCAACTCTTATTCCTTCTTCTACCTCATCTTTCTGCATAAATTTAATTATTTGCCCTTCCAAAGTTACCATTTTTTCTTCAAAATCTATCTTTACTTTCTTCTTTTCCAATTCATCATTTCTCATTAATATATCAACACATAAATCCTTGACAATAAATCCTTGCATATTAATTTCTTTATTAAGAATATTAATTTTAAAATTGGCTAGTTTATCAATTTCACCCAACTTCTTATTATTTGCACCAATAATTTTAATTTTTGGAATCTTTATTATATCTGATAGTTTTAATGTATTAAAAATAAAATTCTCCGAGACTAATGTACTTTCTGAACCAGTATCTATCATAATTTTAATCATTTTATTTTTGGCCAAAGCATTTATATAAATTAAATTAATAGATTCAATAATTTTCTCTTCATCTAAAGAAATAAATTCAGAAGGTTTTTCATAATAGCAATGGCCTAACTTGTAATTCAGAAAGTTTACTGCACAAAATTTTGATTATTAGAATTGTCAGATTGTATCTGACCACTTGGATCTGATGTCCTATGTCTTTCCCTACTATGACTTCTACTCACATTTTCCTGCCTTGTACTATTTTGTTCCCTGTCTTCGCAGCTTCTATTCCTTCGAACACAATTTACCTGTCTGTTATAGTTAGGTCGCTCTGTATTTCTTCTATTATTAAAATCTTGTCTTTTATTATTAGTACTGTTATTAAAATGTTGTCTATTATAATTAGTATTATTAAAATTTTGTCTATTATAACTAGTATTATTATTAAAGTTCTGTCTATTTGGAATACTGTTATTATTATTAAAATTTTGTAAACTATCACCATATCTATTATATGATTGTCTATATTGTTGATTATCATTATTATATTGAAAGTTATTATTGTTTTTTCTGTTGTTATTATTACTTGTCATATTGCCTCTTTGTATTCTTTGAATAAAATTAATAAAACTATCTATTGTTTGAATATTTTGTACAGTTACGGTTTGCACAACATCAGCATCAAAATGTCTAGATACATTTAAGACTGTTTCATCCTCTCTAAGTGGTGGTTCTAAATATTTTGCAACTGTTATCAATTTCAATGCATAATCTACCATATTTGATTTTAAATTTTGATTATACTTTCCAAAATATAAAATTTCTCTAAACTTGGCTTGCTCTAATTCACCCCAATAATAATTTAAAAATTTATTTTCAAATGTTTGAAAATTATCTAAATCATTCTCAATACTAGCAAACCAAGTTGCTGCATTGTCATTTAATGTCATTCTAATATAATCTTTAATATCATTAATATTATTCACAAATCTTAATTTATGTTTTAAACTATTTATGTATACTCTAGGATGCAAATTTTTTATATTACCAGAGAATTTAATCCCAGTCTCATTTGTTAAATTTAAGTAAGGTCTCCCTATGTCTCTCATTTGTGAAATATCATCTATTCTCTGTTCCACATTTCTTATTTGATTACAATTTATTTGGATATTTTGTTGTATATCGTCTAATTTTTCTTCTGTGTTTCTCCTGTCTTCGTTAATTTTTACTTCTAAGTTACATTTCTGTAACTCTATTTTCTGTTCTATATCTATCTTATTATCTTGAATAATCCTCTTTACTTCTGTCCTCTCATTGTCTATCCTTTTCTTGTAGTCATTCCGTATACTTTTTATTTCATTTGCTACTTTTTTCTCTGCAGCTTCAAGTTTTTTATCCATTTGTTTTACAATTTTATTATTATTATCTTCTATTTTCTTTTCTAATTTTCTATAATTCTCTTCCAATTTCTGTTCCATTTTTTTCATGTCTTCTTTGACTTCTTTTGAATTCTCTTCCAATTTTTTTATGTCTTCTTTGATTTCTTTTGAATTCTCTTCCATTTTCTGTTCCATTTTTTTCATGTCTTCTTTGACTTCTTGTGAATTCTGTTCCATTTTGTGTTCTATTTTTTTCGTATTCTCTTCCATTGTCTTGTTCATCTGCATCAATAATGACATCAAAGCTGCCATATTGACATTTTCCTCTCTTTCTGGATTCATTTCTGCAGTATCTTGTGGAGCTTGAACTAAACTCTCCTCTTGTATAGGTTGTGTTTCTACTTCCACATCTTCTTCATTCTTTTTGCTTCTTGTACCTTTCTTTCCTTGAGACATTTTGAGACTTTACTTGTTCAAATATAATTAAAAATAAAATCTATAATTTTTTCTTTCTACTGATAATTAATTTAATTATATGAGAGCACTTATCTTCCCAAACTAATTCTTTTAAATAGAGAGCCACCGCGTTGGGTGCCAAATTGTTATGATGTGTTTTTTGTGTTTGAATGATGAGCAATGAGTATTTTTAATAATATAATATATAGGGTTTTTATCGCGGTTCTCAAAGAATTAGCTTGTAAGTACTTTTTTAAATTATCTTTATTATAACTATTATGAAACACACATATATATCTAACCTAGTCAATGTAAATTTAAAATAAACTATCTTTAAACTGATATTCTTATAAAACTAATTAAATTCTATAGACAATCTAAAATTTAAACAAACTATCTTCAAAATTGAAATTGTTATGACACTAACTAAATTATATTAACAAAATTTTGTACCTTTCTTTCACTGAATGCCTAAATGAACTATTTTCCACTAAGTATATAGATTCTAATCACCACTGAATGTCTTCGTACTTCAGTTCTCCTTGTTTTTTGTGAAATTACTTTTTTCAATTATCAGCTTCTACCAATTTAAGATATATTTTTCTTCACCAGCATCTATACACTACCAACCAAACCAGCAAACAGCATTTATATTTATTCTTCTTTTTTTATCTTCAATAATTATTTGTGTATAATTATAAATGTGCATTAAATTATATGCATAATTTTTAATCTTCATTTAACTCACTATATTAAACATTTTGACTATTTGTACTTGATTCACTGACTCCAACTAACTTTCATAATAAACTGCTTGACTTCTGACTAAAAACTTCCAAAACTGACCTAAAAACTTCTTAAAACTCTTCTGACTGCACTATCTAAAACTTTTCTGACTAAAAACTTTCAAAAACTGCCATCTTGAATCCAAATCACGGGTATTTATATGTTTTGGATTTCTAGAACCATCTCGTAAGATATCATGTTCTATTTAGATCTATTTAATACATGTCTGAATTTTCTGGAACAAACCATTTCGCAAACATGGCCATCTCCGGAGATCCAGAGAATTCCATTCTTTTCTATTAATAATTTTGTTTACATTTAGGCTTTTCAGATCAGAATATATAATTAAATTAGTAACTTAACATTCTAATTTAATAAAATACACATTTCAAACAATATATTATTATAACCCACTTTATATTCGTAAATATTTTTAAACGTCACTTCAGAGTATAAATATCTGTCAAATTTCGAGAGTATTTTTGGTTGCCTAGGCACATGGCTCACTTAAATCTATCTACCACATTATAATTACTAAAATACAACTTTTTACACTTAATTATATGCTAATTTATTAAAAATACCCTCACATAAATATATTTTTACTAAATTCTCTAGTATATAACTTATTTAAAACAACCAAATATCTAATATTATGTAGTATATAACTTATAAATTATTTTCTATAAACCGTAATCGTATCAATATATATATATCTGAAATCATAAATTTAAATATTAATAATGAAAAAATTGAAATTGTCACAACAGTTAAATATTTGGGATGCCAGCTTGACAATATTCTGAATTTTGAGAGTCACTTCGAGTACATTCATAAAAAAATATCAAAAAAACTTACACAATTATTCAACCTCATTTTGACTATTGCTCATCAATCTTATTTAACATACCCCAATTGGGAGGATGTTAAATACTCTAAATTGGTTCTCTGTTGAAAATAGACTGTTTTTTTCACCATGATTTTGGTCTTCAAAATAGTAAATGGCTTATCACCTGAATATTTTGAAGAATTCATTTCTTTCAACAAAAGTATTCATTCTTATAATACCCGAGGTTTAGATGACATATATGTAACTAAAACTATGTATAAAAGTACGAAGAATTTGCTCTTTTTTAAAATCTTCCTTAAATTTAATCAGTTACCAACATCTGTAAAAAAATGTACTAGTCTCAATAATTTCAAAATGTTACTTACACAATATATATGTATCAAACATTTATAGTGTACTTTCTTTATATTGTATATATAATAGGTTTTCTATTTAAATAAAGATCTATCTATCTATCTATATGAAATATAAATATATAAAGTATAATGTAGGTATGTACCTATAATTAAGGTATGAATAATAAAACCACTTGCAGGAGGATATTAGTTTGATTTGTTTTTATTAAATCACTTTTACTGTGTTTGACCTTGACCAATCCCTAGATAGATGCACTTGGAAATCTGGTGTAATTGTGAAATAAAACAAAATAAATGTTACTTGCATACATTTATTGCTTATATTTTATTGAACATAATATATATTGCAAATAGTAATAAGATGAAATATCAGGTTTTTACCAACCATTTTCTTAAAAACATTCTAAAATTTTTTTCTAAAACTAAATAACTACCTATAAAGTATAAAAGTAAAACCTACAAAAAGTTAACGTCCTGAAATTATTCCTGATTGCAAGTTGATTATTGATCCACACACTATTTTGATAATATTATCTGAATAACACAACAATTTATTATCAATACATGCATGTGGTGCTAAAATTGAAAATTCTCTCAATCTACGAATAACTCTTTCCACATGAATTCTCAAGCTAGCTATTCGTTTGGTCTCAAATACCTCATCTTTACTAGGTTTTGTACATACAGAGACACTCGGTGGCCTAATTAGGACACAACCTTTAGACATAAGTAAATGGTCAATATGTTTAAATCCCCTATCTGCCATAACAGCAACTTTTGTTGGTAAAATATTTAAAAAACCACTATGTTCTGCAATGACAGCATCAGATGTACGAACCCCAAATGCTGTAGATATATAATTTATGATACCATCAGGAGTGCAACATATTAAATATTTAAGTGTATTACATTTTTTATATTCCGACCATGTTAAAGATTGTTTCACTGCATCTGTTGGTTTCTCTATCTCTATTTCTAAACAATCAATTATACAATAAACATTACAATATCAAGCTCGAAAAGATATTGGTAAATTTGATTTCACGAATGAAACCTGAGGTTGTATTATACATTTTCTTAAATATTTACTTATAATTGGAACAGATTTCGAAAATATTTTTGAAGCATAACTTTCAGTTATGCCAAAATCATCTGCTAGAGCTATAAAAGAAAGGTCTACAATCTAGATCTGTTTTGTAACTTTGTGATTGTACAATTCATTGTCATATTTTTAAATTCAGTTCTCTTTTCATCATTAAGTTTTTTCACTTCACTGGGCGTTAAAGTATACTCACTACTTTCACTAAAATTTTCATGATCACTACTTTGTATGCTTAGAGTAGTTTCAGAAATATTGGCCACATAACTTGTTGATGGCTTCATCTCTATGTTGACTGGAATAATTTTGATTGGTGATAACCCTACTGTAAATCCACACTGTAGGTTACATTGAACATCTTTAGTCCTAACACTAGGACAGGTTTGTGAAGAGACATCCCTTTTCGAAACTTCAATGTCATTTGTTTCCAGCTGAATTTCCATAGGGTGAATGGTCTTACTACCACATGCAACTATCTCCAAATTCTCCTGAATACAAACTGGATCTTGTGGCACCAAAGAAATAGCTTCATCAACAATTATTTTTGCAGTTCTCTTAGTACCTGCAGCAGTGGGATGATTTTCAAACGATCTTTTTCTATTTTGCTGGCAATCAAATATATGAGGCACTACATTAGTTTTCATTTTTTTCTGACCACCCATTAACTTGTATTTAACATAGTAATCCATGTCTTCTTCAAGCTAGAATAAATAACTAAATAAGCCATATAAAAATATGTGTTATTATGAATGACAGTTTGTGGCAACAGTGTTGCCAGTTCGTTGTTCTCTTGTCCTGGAACGAGCAGCGTGACGTCATAAAGCTCGTCGTGTTGTTTAAAATGAAAAGCTGGCGATCATAACTTTAAATGTTCATTGTAAATTAAATATTGCGATTTAAGGGGGTTGATATTTGGTATGCGTTGTTTCTATATGTAGACAAATATAATAAATAAATAAAAAAAACAATTGTCAAGTTCCCTATTATTGCAAAATTGGATTATACAACAAAACAAATTAATATTTAATATAAATAAATAGATACAAAACAAGAGTTAAAAAATAATCTTGTTGAAAACAATTTAAGCCGCTTGTATGCGTCGTATAAAGATGTAAAATGGAATACTTAAAGAAAAACAACACTTTTTTTATTACTTATTAACATTAGTCAACACCGCAACTGTCAAATAAGTGTTACCAATTAATGCCAAACTATCACCTTCCTTCGATTACAGTTACAGTGTGTTCCGAATAAATAATGTTCTTCATAAAAACGCTTTATAATGCATTTATACAAATTAAATGAAACATATTATTGTGTATTTCTTTAAGTTAACATTAGTAGAAATCTTTAAATATTATTTCTACGCGTATATAATAAAATATATCTAGTGGCTGTAATATCAGTGTACTCGGCAAAGTGATTCTAAAAAGGAACACACCTACCGCCTAAATATTTCGTGTTGGTAACCTCACGGCATAGTATCACGGGCTATGACGCGGTTATCATAGGGCGCGTTCAGCAGACGGAGCTGCTCCACAACTGTTGAGTAAAAGTCTGCAAAATCAAACCGCTACCGATACGCTACTTCCGGAGCGGCCTGTCAAATTTGGTAGCGTAAAAATGTATGTAAAATTGAGGGTTAATAACCGGTTTTCTGTGCTCAAACGTTGTTGTGATAACATCTATTGCAGAAAAACTCAAGGTATTTATAGATAATAAGGCTATTACTAATAATCCTTTGTTTGTAACCCGATCCTACCGCATACAGTCTGTCCCAAACCCTTCTTTCAGTGCGTCACTAATTTTGACGTCATATAGGATTTTAAGAATGTCGAGAATTATTGCATGACATTTTAGTTAAATCTGACAGTTGAAGGATCGTAATCGGCTAAATGTGAAAAGGTTATTTTTTGAAAATGTAGAGTAAAAATTTTAAGAATTCAATTTTTTTTTAATTTGCATATTAGAGGTCTCTTCCTGTAAAAAATTTTTTTTGTGCATTATATTGGAACGGCAGTTTGTCATAATTCCTTTCTATACATTCCAAGGAAAGTGCTTAATTAGCTAAGATTTATTTATGTATTTATTATTATTTATTACAAACACCATGGCTAAAATGTATAGTATTTAAACTACTAATATGAATATTTTTTAGAATAATTTAAAACTTACTTCACGAACGGCAGGAACTGGTAATAAAGTTGTTCCAGCCTCTTTTTCTAATTGAAAATAATTTAATAATTTTAATATTAGTCTTTGTTCATTCTAGGTATATCTCGGCATATTTAAAATATTTTTATGACAATAAATACAAAATTAAATTTTCACTGTAAAATGTCTGAAAATACTATCCTGGAATGACAATTATCATTTTATCGGTTGACATTGTCAAAGTACTGTCACTATCGAGACCATCTGCGTCAAATTATATTTATGCGCATCATTGATTGGATATATATTTAGCGTATTCTAAACTCCAACCAATTATATATCCGTAAGTAGAATTCGCTTTAATATGCAAATACCCGTGAACGATATATAATTTTCTAAGGTCTATGTATAATAATCAGGGACTCACGTTTTTTTCTGTCACTTCTAGCTTAATGCGTTAGAGAGAATTCGATAAACTGTGACGCACTGAAAGAAGGGTTTGGGATGAACTGTACATACTTAATAGTAATAAAATACACGGCACGGTTCCTCCAGCCGAAAATGGAGACCACTAACACTAACCTCGATCCTGATAAACCTCCTGACCCCCCGCCTGATTTAAGTGGAAAAAAAATTAATAACCAATATTATAATATATATGATTCCGGTCCTCTCGAAGAGACTACATTATAACACATTATAAACATTATAAACAATCCAAGTTTGGCGTGATTGGTTGGTGGGTGGGTCCCAATTTAAAAATTGGCGGGTTTCATGTTTATTAAAATGACAACTGTTTGTCGCAGGCAGGTTATGTATGGGCGCGTTCAGCAGACGGAGCAGCTACCGCTCCGCTACTTCCGAATCCATCGGTTAGCGCTGGACCAAATGTCATAAGTCAAAACCTGCTGGATTCCGCTACCGCTACCTTATCTGTCAATGTCAAATAATTTGTCATTTTAAAAATTAAATATTTTTGTTCTTTGTTTACGTTTGTCAGTAGATTACCAATTTAGCTTGACTTTTAAATATTATTTAACTTTACGTCACATTCATATAATAGGAATATAGAAAGGAATGACATAATTAGAGTATTAGTGGAAGAACTTGCGGACGAGGAAAATAATATCCAGCTAATTGGAAATGTTGTGGATCAGTTGACACAAAATGAAGAATTAGAGCTAAATAATGTTGAGAGAGCTCAAGTGCCTCCTAATCAAAATTTTTATGAGGAAACCATTCACCAATAATATATGGGAGATCTTTTTGTAAAGCATTTTCGCATGAGTAGGGAATGTGATGAAGTAGGTTTTAGTAAAGATTATTAGTTCTTTGAAAACTACATATAAATATTTTAGGTAATTACTCAGCAACTAGGAAATTTAGGAGTTATACCCATTTCAATTCAATACCCTACAATTCCTTTAGATAAAAAGTGGAACATCTATTAACCCATTAACGCTGAGAAAAAAAATTTTTTGAATTTACGATTTTTTTATTTGGACTTTCATAAAGAAAGGTGTAAAATTAACCTACGTTTGGAAAAAAATAAATTTTTATTTCAAAATATACAAAAAACATGCTGTCACCATATGGGCCCTGTAGGCGTTTCAGTATATACACAAAATATTATCTGAATTAAGTGTTTGTGTGAAATTTCATAAAACATTCTAAACATAAACCAACATCGCACTTGATACACATTGTACGCCCTTTGTTTATATGATTGAACCCGGCACATCTTCTTCTTTTTCCTTCTGGCACTACTACTACGTAATGGTTTAACCCATCAAATCTGACATCGTCTCCAACACGGCTGTTACTTCCAGCAGCTTTAGGCATTCGACCTGGACCTTTAGCTGTCGTTTTGTAATTTGCCAAATATGTCTAAAAATCACAGTAACATGTAAGACTACGTAAATATGTAGTAATATATAACATTACCTGAGCAATACTTCGCCTAAACTCCAACTGGCTGATATTTCTGCCACTTTTGCGGAAGAGAATCCAAGCATTTTGTATAGATACATCAATAAGATATGTGAATATCGACCAGTACCACATTTTTGATCTTACACCAATACGATAACTGAAACAATGTATGTTATTATATTATTATAATCAATAGACTTTACATACCAAGATACATTTGCATCCATCAGATCGGTGCCTCCCATGTTTTTATTGTATTTGGAAATTACATCCGGACGTGGTATGGGTACGTTTCTTTTATCTTTAAATAAATATAAGGTTGAATGCTCGAATAAATGAACTTTGATCAGATAAAAGGCATATATCGAGCACAGTTTAATTAAATCTTGCCCAAGTACTTTCGATCCCTAGATCATCTTCAGGGGCATTTCGTCAATTGTGGCCTATCCGGCAAGAACAAGATGTCATAAACATAAAATTGTACATTACACTACACTACAAATAGACAAACAAACACTTTAAAATAAATTTAAGGGAGGCTACATTGCTTGAAGGTCTCCGACTTCTTCAAGCAATGTAGCCTCCCTTAAATTTATTTTAAAGTGTTTGTTTGTCTATTTGTAGTGTAGTGTAATGTACAATTTTATGTTTATGACATCTTGTTCTTGCCGGATAGGCCACAATTGACGAAATGCCCCTGAAGATGATCTAGGGATCGAAAGTACTTGGGCAAGATTTAATTAAACTGTGCTCGATATATGCCTTTTATCTGATCAAAGTTCTTTTATCTTTCCTTGAAAATCTCTCTACAGATTTCACTGAAGTAACCCCAAAACACGTACTGGCCTCTGTTACCACATTATTGTCCATCCACCTCACATAAAGAATACCATGGAATACCATCAGTACTGAATTTGCTTTAGCGTCACTTTGTACCACAGTATGTAATTGCTCATTTGCTAAATCTTCAGATGTGTCCTCCACTCTCGTACCATTTGACAATACAACTTCAGCTGGAGCTAACAGTTGACGACTACTCAAATTTTCAACAGTTCCACCCTCATCTTCATCCCCTGAATCCTCATCGGTCAGATCCTGACAGTCAGGTGGCTGTATGTATATATCAGTGACTTCGTTATCAGATTAGTGTAGGCGATATCTAACGCTTCTTGAAGAGTTATTCCTCTGAAACTAAAATTATCGTATAAAACTATAGGTTAATACATATTGTCCGTAGTACGCCTACTGGTCCCATATGGTGACAGTGACGTTTACGAGGAAATTATAAAAAACTAGAACCATATATTTAGAAAATCAACAAACAGTATTGCGAAAATACGTTTTTTAAATAAAATCGATCACCTAGATATACAATAAAATAAATAAGATCTACATAATTTAACTTACCGTAACGGGATGTCCATATTTTCGTCGTCGAAAATAATCTGTCCAATAAAAAATAGCACAACCTCTCACTCGCGAGTACAACAAGCAACTGATCTTGTCAGGTGCATCCGATGAGCATTTTGAACGATTAGTTCTCAGTCAGTGGCTTTCAAATTAAATTTGTCAGTTAGTACACGCACATAAATAGAGGGCGGTTTTGTGTCCCCATATGGGACCCGTAGGCGTTAATGGGTTAATGTGGCGAAAAGGCAAATAGAATGATGATACTTGTATATATTTTGGTTCATTAATATTTATGTTATATTTACAAACTTTTCTTATTTGTCTTATAAACACACTTTCCTCTGTAAAATAATTAATTTTAATAAAACAAAAGCTACTAAAAATATATCATTTTATTTACAACATTTTACAAGTTTTATTTACAGTGCTATAAATGTAGTTAATACAATAAACTGATTTGGAAGAAGAATATATGAATAGTATGATTACAAAAAAAAATAACATATACAGTCACAAAATAAGATAACAAATCAATTCAGAAAAAGTCACAAGGTATAATGGTATTAAGTTATCTAATGCATGCAGATAATGTAACACTAAACACAATACAAAAGCTGAAGTCGAAAGTATTACAAAGTTGGATCAGAATTATCACTTTTGAAGGGGAAAACTGATAGATTAAAAATTTGGAGCTTCTTTGAAGAGTTAGCTAATAGAAGAGTTCTGGGAGTAAAGCTGTTATAAGAGCAATTGAATCTATGAAAAGAATATAAAAAGTCTGCACATACCTAGTTGCAATATTGGAGAATAATAAACAAATATTTTGGAGAGAAGTTTGAAGCAGGTGCACAGGCTGTTGATAATTTTAAATAGAACTATTAAGTCTCTGATTTCTATATACCTCAAGAGAAGTTCAGTATACATTCTAATGCAACATATTCACAGTATACACGCATCCATACAATGGCATGACAGAAAATTGGACAGTCTTAAGTTTCAGTTTAGATGCAATGTAATAGGGGGACAAAACTGTAGACCAGTAAATGAAAAGGGATCTAACCATGGAGAAGGAGATCAAATAGCAGAGATGTAAGAAAAATCTTTGATGGTTCTCTTCACAAATCCAAGTAGCTTCATAGATTTCTGTATTGTTGTGGAAATGTGTGATTTATAGTTAGAGTCAAGGTTCACACCTAGATCCTTGGTTTCAAAAGTAGAATATATGGTTAAATTGTGTTTACTATATTCGAATATTATTGGGGGATGAGGAAGGTGCAAATGAAAACTATGACATTTTGACGCATCCAAATACCATTTTGTGTGCTCCACTTAGAGGCGATCAATATCCTTTTGCAGACTTAGGCCTGGCATTTGTTTATTTTAAAGCATTTTAAATCGTCAGTAAATATATAGTAAATTTTCACTTACTTGGAAACAACATATTAGATAGTTGACAATTAGATTAAACATTACACACAATTATCATCTAAATAAGGAAAGCTATATAGTGCCTGAAAGAAAGACTTTGATATGTAAGTAATAAAACCATCAACGAATTGAAACAATAATTACATCTATAGGCATGATAACAACAGAACTAAAAAACCAGAAACAGAGAGGAATAACACCAGCTTTCAGAACAAACAATTACTTAAGCAAATATAATAAGCACCAGAGCCAACATAAAAAAACATTTATACAGTGGGGTATAACAAACTTAATCAAAAACCCAACATACAATATTACATCTGTTAAACTGGTAGAACCTTAAACAAATGTATACCAGAACACAAAAGAGCTTTCAACAACAAAAAACAGAGTCTACATGCACACTTCACCTTTTATATCATAATAATTCATTTAGTGAACAATTTCAAATCCTTATATTAAGAAATTTATGAACCCTCACACTGCACCATAGTGAAAAAAAAAGGACCCTTCTGGCTGTATATCTTTTTAACTCTATATACACACAAAATTAAAATCTAAGTATATATCTACACATTTCTTTAAAAAAACCTTAATTTGTGTTAGTTAGAGGTGAGAATCACTATATGATTCACGCAGCCTTGTTGACTGATATCGTATATTACAGCAGTGTGCATCACATGCCGATTCACACAAAAACAAGTCCATATGATTCATGCGACCGTTTTTATCAATGTAATATCGTTTATTACAATTATATGTCCATTTCCACAATATAGGCCATTTTACAGAAAAATACAATTTTGCTCTAAATGAATATTATTTATTTCCAACTGTTAGCCCGTAGGTGTTTGTTGATTTCACTGTGTACTCTGTGCAATTCTTTATACTGTGAAAATGAGTTAAAAAAAAAAACAAGAGAAACTAAATAGTGTAATGAAAACAATATTTTTTTAATATATAAAGTTTTTGTTAATTTCTTATTAAAATAACAATGTATTTAAATAATAGTTTTCGTTAAAAAATAAATATATAATAGTTGACTTAAGTAGTTTTTATCAGTAACCCACTTTTCAGGCTGTGAGAATCAAACATTGGTTCACATATTTCAGAGGCCAAATATAGTTTCTGTTGCTTACAGCCATCTACGTTTAAACTGCATTAATGATACTTTGATATGAGAGACCACAATTGCTTCTCAGAGCTTTCATAATTTGTGATGTGTGAGCATTACAAATGCGTGTGTATTCGATATTTGATTCTCGCGGCTGTAAAATCGTATTACCCGTGTATCACATTATGCTTCTCATGGCAGTGAGATGTATTAAAATATACAGATATAATTCTGAATGACCAATTTGAGACATACAGCTTTCCCCTCCTTTATTTGTTCAGAGACTATAAAGTGTAAAGCAGACATTTGTTTGTCAATTGAGAAAGACAAAATGCTGAAATAGCTGTAGTGGGAAGAAATTATAATAAAAGTTATAGAGATGTAGAAAACAAAAGTTTTCAGAGTTTTCTTTTTAGATAACATTAACTATAAGTAATGATCAATTTCGACGTAAACATTTTTAATAGCTAATATATGAAGTGAAAAGAAAGTATGAACAAAACATGAAGGAATGGAACCAAACAGTCATTAAATTGTAAAGATAAATAATGGATCACCTTTTTGTTATTAGGAAACAGCTGGAAAGGAATTAGAAATCCAATCAAGAAATACCTCTAAACAAGTTAAATAAATTCAATGGATATGTCCATATAATAAAGTAATATATGGCTGGAAGTAAAAACGTAAAAACAAAACAAACAAACACCTAACCCTCAATTTTAGTACAGAAATGTCATGAATGACATTTCTCTCAACATGTTGGATGGAGGTAGCGATACATTTTTACGCTACCAAATTTGACAGGCCGCTCCGGAAGTAGCGGAGCGGTGGCGGTTTCATTTTGCAGACATTTACTCAACAGTTGTGGAGCAGCTCCGCCTGCTGAACGCGCCCTATCTCTCTGTTTGGCGTTGTGGTTTGGCGCTTAAACATCTTTGATTAGGCGGTTTTATACCAATTTGCCAATAAGCAAACACACAAAAAATTTTAATTTAAATTTTTCTCATTTATTTTTAAAAATCTGTTAAATTGTTTTAAAAATCTGTTCGTTAGAACACCATATTTAATTACCTAAGACTTTGTTTTAGAAAGCAATTATGGATTCTGTCTATCCATCTACTTCAACAAGTCCTATTCCATCTACTTCAACAAACTATGAAATTAACTCAGGAGCCTGCCATCTTTGCAGCAAAATATTTAAAAATGTGGAATTACGAAATCATCATATCAAAAGTATACATAAAACAGATGTGTCGAATAAGAAAATAAATCACATTATTTGTCCTTTATGTGAACAAGAAACTAATTTAAAAAGCCACGAGAACTTACGAAAACATCTAAAGGAAAACCACCAGGTAAGTATTGAATTAATAACTTTTGAATTTTCTAGTTTACAAGAATATGAGACATGGAAAGACATGCAGAAATTTGAGACAAGTTATGTTAAACAAAGAGCAGTTTATAAAAAGGAGTATAAGATATTATACTATGATTGTAACAGAAGTAACTTGAATGGTAGGTCCAGTACTTTGTTACTTCAAGTAATTAAAACTTATACTAATCTATATTTAGGATATAAGCCCAACTATAAAATTAGGACAGAGAAATCTGGTGGATCAATTAAAATTAAAGGAGTGTGTCCCTCCAGGCTGATTTGCAAACTGAGAGATCAAGGACAAGTTTCAGTCAGTTATTGGAAAACACATGCTGGACATAAAGAGGAATTAAGAACCATGCATCTGTCAAAAGCAGAAGAAAAAATGATTGTAGAGAAGTTAACATCTGGGGTGCCATCTAGCAGAATTTTAGAAGATTCAAGAAAATTGGAAACACCAAAACTAGAAAGACTTGCCTTATTAACAAGTCAAGATCTCTCAAATTTGTCCAGGAAGTATAATACATATAAGAAACGAGATCAAAATGATATGGTAGCAACGGCTTTAAAGGTTCAGGAATGGAATGTTAACAACAAGAATTACGCTTTTTTATTCAAGAAGGAAGGTAAAGACCAATCATTTTTTTATGCCTACCACAATTATAATTAATTCAATTCATTTATTCAATATACATTTTTAAATAATATATCTCCTAAGATTGTAGTTATTGGTTTTTTACATGAAAGCTAATTTTGTAATGGAGGTGCTGATTTATGGGGCAAATTTACTAGTTTTTTATTTTACTAGACAACCCTTTTTGGGTCTTAGTCTGTTTAAGAATACTTCTTCATTCTGATCTATTTCACACTTTGCTTTTCCAGTTTTTGATTTTTAAAATTTTCATGTCTTGCTTTATTTGTTCCTTATATCTAATCTTCCTTTTGTTTTATTTCCAACTGGAATTATTTGTTTATTTTGAAAGGGATTACATCTTATTTCATTAGTTCTACACTTTTCTTATACTGAAGTTGTCCTATTTGTATGAATATTATGATATCCAGATCCTGGTATTCCCTTTATAGTTAAAATGTATATCTTATTCGCATACAATTTTCTGTTACTGGTTTATATATGTGGCTCAAGATTTGTCTTTCAGAATTACCCTATTGGCTTTCTTCACTTTTAGTAAGTGTGCATGTTTCAGATACATATGTGAATAACTTATCTTATTAAGGTTTTATATAATTGGCACTTAGTTTTTTCTTGTATTATTACCTGACCTTTGTTGTTTAATTAAGCCATGGTAACTCTTATCTTATAACTAGTTATCCTATATAAAGTTTTTTACACTTGAGTGCTATACTATCCTATAGTTAAGTGTTGTAATCACTGATTACCTGCTGTTTTGCAGCTACATGTATTTTATATTAGCTCAATTGGTTTTCAGTTTACTTGTCCATGCAGTTTGTTCTATCTGATTAAGTTCCTCTTTAATATTTTATACTTTGTTCTTACTATTATGTTAACATCATTTGCAAAAGCTAGTTGTCTGCATACTTATTGATTATCGTTTCTCATGAATTTACTCTATCTACCTTCTTGAGTATCTTCTGCTTCTACTTATCTCTCCCCACATTGCTGCTTTAAGTTATCTTTTTTAAATAAGAACTCAACTGAACTCAAAAAATAGGACTAATGATTACCTATTAAAATATACAATAAAATTTCAGTCTCTTACTATTAATTTATCTTTAATTATCTCTAAACTATAAATTTTGGGTAAACTATAAATTTGGTGTTTTATTTTTATTAGGAGAACAACATGATGTACTTAAAAAAGAAGATTTTGCCTTAGGATTTATGAATTCTGTAATGGAAGATAAATTAAGAGAATTCCCTAGCATAATTTGTATGGATGGTACACACGGCACAAACAAGAGGGGAATGGATTTAACAGTGGTGCTTATTAAAGATGACAGGAATACAGGATTTCCAGTTGCGTTCTTACTATCAAACAGATTGGACCAAGTAGTTCAAGAGGTTTTTTTAGGTATGTATTATATGAGTAATGACAATTTATAACTGGTAAGTAAAAATAATTTTCAAAAACTTTTAGGTGCCCTCAAGAATAGAATACAGACTGAAATTCATGCGGAACATTTTATGAGTGATGATGATTCAAAATATTATAATGCATGGGCGAAGATTATGGGCAACCAACCAAAAAGGCTTTTATGTACCTGGCATGTTGTGAGAAACTGGAATATTCAAGGGAAGAAGAAAATACAGGATCCAATTTTGAAGAAACAGATGAAAACTGAGATGAAAAGAATTATTAATGAAACGGATGAAGATCGATTTATGGAGTTGTGCAACAAATATATAATCAAATTACAAGAGGCAAATGAGAGAGATTTTTTTAATTATCTGGCAAGGTAAATAAATATATGAAATCATACATTTTAAGTCATCCTTAAGTATATTTTTTTTTGTAGGTATTACTTTCAGAATGAAGAGAGAATCAAAATGTGGGCCCATTGCTACAGAAGAAATTCAGGAATCAATACAAACATGGCGATAGAATCTTTCAACAACCTACTGAAGACCAACCACCTTAGAACAAATGCTGCAGTATCAATCGAAAAGTTGTTGGACACAATAGACGATCTAGTGGACATCAAAATGTGGAAGAGGATTATAAACATTGAAAGACCAAATGCGAACAATTATCAAGATAGGGTTATAGCAAAAGCACACAAAATGGCAGAAATGATGAAAAACAAAGTAGAGGTTAAGAGAAATGTGAAGGTATATGGTCAATTTCAGGTAAAGTCATTTAGAGATCCTAATAAAATATATAATGTAAATATAAGGCAAGTATGTGAAAATGAATGTAAGACATTGTATTGTAGAGTATGTAAAATTTGTATTCATCGCTACCAGTGTGAGTGTGCCGAATATGTGGTGAGGAATACCTTGTGTAAGCATGTGCACTTGGTAAGAATGCATGAGGAGCGCGAGGGAACTAACTCTGTTTTAGATGATGCTGCAAGGTGTTTTGCAGTAACTTCAATTATCAAATCAAGGCATCAGGAGGAAATTAATGAGTTTGTCAGAGGGAAGGTAGAACAGACAAATGTCATCCAGGAAAAAACCAAACAAAGTCTTCAAATAGAAAACTTGGTAAATTTAATGGAAGACTTAGATGATGAAAGTTTTGCAAGATTACATGACAAAATTGTGAGGGACATTCAAGGAACAAAGCGCAAAGTGAAAGTGAAGAAAGAATTTCAGGAAGAGGCAAAGAATGTTACAATGAAGCGAAAAATGGAGAAACAGGAATATTTTCCTTCCAAAAAAAAAGGAACTGAGTAAACATTAAATTCGTTAAACAATTTTTTAGCTCACAAGTATTTTTTGTTTTGTATCTGTATTGAATTTTTATTATAGTTCTATAACAAGAAATGTTAATTCTATAACAATATATAAAGTTCTATTTACAAGAAAGTTAGTCAATTTAACATTATTATACATTTTACTTGATTAGTAATATAGTGTAATTTTTTATAAGATTATATGTAGGCAAACTTATGGTTAGGTCTGAATTTTAAAGGTAAAATTTGTACATTAAAATAGGCAATGATGTTATTTATACACTTTTATATTAGAATTTTATTTTTAAATCGGGATGTACTGGGCCCTAGGCGAGGTTTAGAGGGGTTTTCCTTCGCCATTGCACCAATAACGCCCCCCCCCCCTCCTTTGATTTCCCAGATTTTTAATAAAGAATAAAGACATTTTAAACAGCTATTTAGTGTTTTATTTGGTTTGCAATAGTTATTTCCAGTAAACCTCTGCTTTATTTTTGGTGAAATCTAATAGAATTTAGTGTAAGGTTCTCAAAAATGAAAATGGATAAATGTCAATTTAGATTTATGCAAGGCAGGTCTACAACAGCAATTTTTATTACAAGACAGCTAATGTAAAAATTTAGAGTGAAAGAGATAGACTTGCACATAGTATTATTAATCTTCAGAAAGCACATGATGAAGTTATCAGAAACCTGCTGTGGCAGAGATTAAGTAGGAAAGGAGTGCCGGTTGAATATGTGAGTGATGTATGAGCAAGTAACAACTAGTGTTAGAACGATTGCAGGTGAAACTGGCAAATTTTGTGTGAAAATAGGGCTTCATCAGGGTTTCGTGTTAAGCCCATATTTATTCTCATTTGTGCTGGATTAGATAACAACTGAACCTTCTTGGTATTAGTAAAAAAGACTAGAGTAGTGAAGACAGGGCCTTGAAGAAAAAGAATTAAAATTAAGTTGGATATAAACAAAATATTTAGAATATTCTTTTAAAGATGATATTTCAAGTCCAGATAGAGTAGTTGGCTTGGATAGACAAGAACTCCCAAAAGATGATTTTCGGCTTTTAGGATCGGTATTACCGTTTTATCTATATTTCAATTAAAGGTAAAGGAAAGAGGTAAATTAGTTGATGTGTGATAAAAAAGGTACCAAGAAAACTAAAAGGTAAGTTGTATAGGAGTGCCTTAAGACCAGCTATGATGTATGGTACTGAATGTAGGGCAGTAAAAAAAGGGGATGAACAGCAATTGCATGTTTCTGAAAAACCATAATCTCATACAAAAAGCGGAGAGGTACTTAGTCCCTGGAAGAGAAAAGAACAGAGAGGAAAATAATTAGAGAAGCCGATCCTACATAGAGAAAGCTAACGAAAATAATAATGTTAATGAATGATCTAGAAATAAAAATAATAAGAGGAACCTCTAAATCTTAATAAAAAATTACCTAATATAAACAATATCTATATACCTAATAAAAAAAGCATCACTAGCATATCAAAATAAAATAAACAAGTCAGAATTTAATTTTAACTAAATAATCTCAAAAGAAAGATAATTAGATTTCTAATAAAACTGAAATAGCCAGCTTAATCCTAAAATGTGAATATCATCCGCTTTGTACCAATACCACAGTATAATAAAAACTTTAGCGATATACTGTGCCAATATCTCAATTGTCATTTTAATAAACATGAAACCCGCCAATTTTTAAATTGGGACCCACCCACCAACCAATCACGCCACACTTGGGGTTGTGTGTTTTAATGTAGTCTCTTTCGAAGTATATGTACAGGGAAAAGACAAAAATATAGGGAATTTTCACATCTTAAGTATTGCTAAAACAATATTTAACCTAAACCTACAGCAAATTATTAAATTTAACCGTAAAGGGAAAAACCGGTTAGGTGTTGTTTTTAAAGATTTTAAATCGGCAAATCTATTTGTGAATGATAATTAAGAGATGGGAAAGTTTACAATATGATGTCTTTATCCCAAATCACAATGTCACATGTAAGGGTATAATAAGGAACATATGTAAAGAAATATCTGAAGTAGAAATTAAAAATGCAATCGAAACAAAATTAGTATCCTGTAAAGTAATTGACATAAAAAGACTAAATAGGAGAATTATCGAAGAGGGAAAAGAACAAAACTATCTACCAATAACCACCATATGCGTAACATTTACAGGAAAAGCACTGCCCAGGGAGGTGCTGGTGTATGGATTACCCATGAAGGTTATTCCATATGTCAGCCCAGTCCTAATGTGTGGAAACTGCCTGT
Organism: Diabrotica undecimpunctata; assembly: GCF_040954645.1. Lineage (NCBI taxonomy): Eukaryota > Metazoa > Arthropoda > Insecta > Coleoptera > Chrysomelidae > Diabrotica > Diabrotica undecimpunctata. Next base: position 1,091,767 of record NW_027311885.1, read on the forward strand.
TATATGATCACAGTAATAATCAATGCAGAGGGAACCCAAAGTGCCAGAACTGTGGGAAAAGCCAACACGGGGAAGCCTCGAATTGTGAAACATACTGCATACACTGTAAAAATCATGATCATATCTCTAAAGATAAAAAATGTAAAGAATTCCAACGGCAAAAAGAAATAAAAGCCCTAATGTCTTTCTCTAACATCTCATATTATGAAGCAAACATGCAAATACCAAAAAATGAAAACAGGGAATACTCTTTGAACGAAGAGAATTTTCCTGTCTTGCATACAGAATCCAAGCCTAATAATATAATAGATATCACAGAAAGAAGAATAGAAGCCATAAAGAATGACACAAGTATACCAAAATATAACCAAATCGTCAAATCTCAACCCACCAAAAGAAGGAAACCAAACATGACAGAATATGACAAAAAACAACATAGTGCTCAATTAATTAATCCGGAGGGAAGATTAAACTGGGCAACAAATTCTCAATCAATGCCATCAACATCAAAAGGTTACAGTGCAAATAAGGAAACTGAACATGGAATCTCCCATGCAATGTCATTACTACCACCACAACATAAAGAGATGGTACAATCTTTTGTAAACAACTTGCTAAGAAACTTATACCCTAACTCATCTAATGTATCACAATATAAAACAATAGACAGTGGAAGTGTGACGTCACAACTGTCAATACCTTTCCAAACAAAAGTTGGAATGTCCAATCTCAAGACTTTTTAATTTCTATAAAGTTAACATTTTGCTTCCTCTGCTGCTTTTTCTTTTAAGTATAGTGTTTTTTACGATAATACCATTATAATTCAGTGTTCTATTTCTATGAAATATAGTTTAAAAGTTTAAATTAAAGACATTCTAACCTTACTTTATTGATACATGCATTTTATTGCTATTTTTATAAAACAACATGCTTTATTATTTACACAACATTGTAAACTTGTTGTAGTAACTATTAGAATACTTAGATATTGCAAAAAGCGGAAAGATTCTGTAAAAAAAATGAAAAAATAACGAAAAATACAAATTATCCACACTAAACAAGGTTTGTTTGGAAAGTGAAACTGACAGATGTCAATAAAATCTACGTCATCACTTCCACGGTCCATTAAAAGCAGCTCAACAAATAACATAACCTATGAGTTAATGGAAGATGGGACAGTATCCGATGCTTCAGAATACTAAGCCCAAAATAAAAATAACAAATAAAGCTTTCACTCCTTTGACTATAATACAATGGAATATGAGATCATATAATGCTAATGTGGATAACTTAAAAATAATTATCAAAGAATACAATCCTGACATATTATTGCTAAATGAAACATGGTTAAATATTAACCATATAATCAGATGCAAGGGCTATCAAGTAATTAGAGATGATAGAGATGATTCATATGGTGGTATAGCCATCCTTATAAGGAATGAAGTAGAATTTTATGAAATATCTGTATGTAATAAATTTAATAACAACTCTCAACTGCAAGCAATCTTCCTACCTAAATTTCAAATTAACCTACTTAATGCCTATGTCCCTAATGCAAATACCATATCTAAACAAAAATGGATAAAACTGATCCAGGAAATCAACAAACCAGTAATAATAATGGGAGACCTGAACGCCAAGCATGAGGCTTGGGGTAGCCCTTGTAATAATTCCAATGGGAGAAACATCTTCCAAACGTTAGATGAGCTGGAACTAGTTTTTTTAAATGATGGTTCATATACCAGAATAGCACCACCTCCAAAAAGATCATCAGCTGTGGATCTAACAATAACATCTAAGAATATTGCTACCAGATCATCATGGCAAATAATTCCTGACCTAGGATTTAGTGATCACCTACCCACAATGTGCAAAATTGGTGTCCAAAACATTACCATCCACATGCCACCAAGGAATAACAGAAACTTCAAAAAAGCTAATTGGAACCAATATACCTCAGTATTAGAGTCATCATTTACATCATTTCCAGGGGAGAACTACCGATCATTTGCAGATCTAATAAATGAAGCTGCACAGTTGTCCATCCCATTGTACAAATCAAATGTTAATAAACAGTATCATATCCCATGGTGGGACGAATCTTGCGCTGAAGTCATTAAAGACAGAATTAAGGCAACAAAGCAATTCCAATCAACACCCAACTTACAAAATTATTTAATAGTAAAAAACAAATGTGCTATAGCTAGAAGATTCCTTAAAGAAAAAAGAAAGAATAATTTTAGGAAATTTGCAGAAGGCCTTAATAGAAACTCGCCAATCAAGACAATATGGGATAAAGTTAGGAAAATAGCTGGATATGGTAATAGCCCAATTAACTCCCTTCCTGATCCTAATATGGCACAAGAGATACTGAATTCCTTGGCTCCTCCCAGTATACAGTTATATCAACAAAGTATACAAACTAGCAATACAAGTTCCCCTTTTACCTTTAATGAATACAAATTCATAATCAATTCTAAAAAGGAATCTGCTACGGGACTTGACTTAATTTCATACTCTATGATTAGAAATCTACCTCATTCAGGATCATTACTATTATTACAAATTTTTAACAAATGCTTAAATACAGGGACCATTCCGATTGAATGGAAACAGTCATTAATAATTCCAATCCTAAAACCTATGAAAGATAAACTCACTGCAACTAACTATAGACCTATTGCCCTCACCTCTTGTGTAGGTAAAGTTTTAGAATCAATGATCAAAAATAGGTTGGAATGGCGTATAGAAAATAAGGGAATCCTCAGACCATTGCAGCTAGGTTTTAGAAGGAGTAAAGGATGTTTAGAATGTCTATCCTTTTTGACATCTGAAATCCAAAAATCATTTAGTAATAATGAATGTACAATAGGAATATTCTTGGATATCCATTCAGCATATGATAATGTTAATATTGACAAACTGTACTCTACATTAATACATTTGGATATACCACATGATTTAGCTAACCTCATATATGACTTTTTAAGATGCAGAGAACTGTTTGTCAAAGATAACTCTGGGTTAGTACATGGCCCAAATACCACTAGCACTGGACTCACACAAGGATCAACATTAAGTCCAATGCTATTTAACATATATACCTACTCAATACACAAAGTGTTCCCCAAAAATGCTAAAGTCATACAGTATGCTGACGATTTTGTAATTCTAGTCAAGGGAGTGAATGTTAAAAATATGATATCAAAATTAAACAAATATTTAGTCAATCTTGAGGCCTGGCTGGACAATCATAATTTGAACATCTCTGTGGGCAAATCTAAAGCTATCTTGTTTACAAGGGGTAATACCAAAATAATGCCTGGAAATATCAGTTATAAGAGTCAACATATAGAGTGGGTAGATAAAATTAAATACCTAGGAATGGTTTTACAGAAGAACCTTAAATGAAAGGCACACATTAACCAGCTGGAAGTCAAAATAGGTAAAGCACTGAATGTAATGCGTGCCTTGTGTGGAACATGGTGGGGCAGTGACCCAAAAATATTAAAACTGATCCATGAAGCACTTATCCTAAGTCATTTAAACTATGGGGGTCAATTCCTATCTACGTGCCCTAAATATATATTGAAGAAACTAGATCAGATGCACTACCAAAGTATTCGGATTATCACAGGATGCATGAAGTCAACTCCAATCCAAGCCTTGTTATCAGAGTCTGGAGAACTGCCATTAAAATACAGAAGAGAATGGCTCACCACAAAATTTTTGCTAAAAAACCTAAGCATTAAAAACAACCCTGTCATTCAATCAATCATTGAATTAGAAGCACTTTGTAATATGGACAATAAATACTGGAGAAATAAGGAAAAACCCATATTGATAGCAACTATCAGAAAAATCCAACCTTATGTGCAGAACCTATATTCCAGTAAACTTCTTCCTTGCCATGAATATGACTTGGAACTACAACTTCAACCATTAGGAATTCTGAATGAAAATATTACAAAAAATGAATTCAATCTTATGAATTTTGTGAACTTAGTCAAAAAATTCCATTCATACAAAAAATTCTTTACAGATGGCTCAACGGACACAATAGGAAATGCGGGATTTGGTGTTTTTTCCCCAGATATAAACTATTCATTTTCATCTAAACTACCCAATCATACCCAAATATGTACAGCAGAGGTTACTGCGATCAATCATGCAGTCCAAATTATACGGGAACAAAATATCACAGAAGCCATTATCTTTTCTGACTCCAAAAGTGCACTACAAAAAATTAAAAAAACAGGGTTTTCTAAAGACACAGAACATATATCGTATTTAACGAAAACAGGAATTATCCTAGCAAGGAACAATAATATCAAAATCTTACTAGCATGGATCCCAGGACACACTGGTATCACTGGAAACTACAAGGCCGACCAACTTGCCAATATAGGTCGTTCCCTGAATATTCCCATGAATATCAAGCTAGAGTTTTCAAATTTTACACCCTACTTGAAAAGAGAGATTTGGTCTAATTGGGCAGCTGAATGGTACGAAGGATATGGCACAAGTAATTCATTCTATGCCAAAATTAATAAACGAATCCACACACTACCATGGTTCAATAAATTCGCATATATCAATAGGAGACATTTAACTACAATCATCCGTATGAGAACGGGCCATTGCTCATCCCCTCTTCATCTATTTAGAATTGGAGTCAAAGATGATCCTTATTGCGAATGTGGCCAAGTGGGAGGCTTAAACCATATTTTATTAGAATGTCACTTAAATCAAAACCCACACTTTGACTTGTATGCCGAATTAGCTAAAACTAAACTTCCCACCCCCATAAATATTTGTACAATTCTCACAAATATTAATGAAAATACAATAGGCACCTTATGCAACTTTATTTCTACCTTTAATATTAAATTATAAACTATGATATTCCTTCTTTCAGTCCTGGGTGCTTCTACCTTATCCGTTGGTAGCATTTCTGGTGTGTGCAAAGCTTGGACGCTACCCCCGAGCGAGAAAAGTTTATACCTTTGTTGTGTTGTATTACTAATATTTTAGCCTGTGAAGAAAAAAAAACCAGCACAAGTATACATGTAGAATAACCTAAAACAAACAAAGGAAGAATGTAAGTGTAGGTAGACACTGATTGCTGAAGCAAGACAAAAAGTGTCTACCCTCGAAGTAAACTGGGTAAATTGTCTAGAACATAGCCCAAAAAAAGAATAAGAAGAAGAAGAAGAAAATTGAGGGTTAGGTGTTTGTTTGTTTTGTTTTTACGTTTTTACTTCCAGCCACAAACCATACGTTTGTGCTTCCAGCCATATATTACTTTATTATATGGACATATCCATTGAATTTATTTAACTTGTTTAGAGGTATTTCTTGATTGGATTTCTAATTCCTTTCCAGCTGTTTCCTAATAACAAAAAGGTGATCCATTATTTATCTTTACAATTTAATGACTGTTTGGTTCCATTCCTTCATGTTTTGTTCACTTTCTTTTCACTTCATATATTAGCTATTAAAAATGTTTACGTCGAAATTGATCATTACTTATAGTTAATGTTATCTAAAAAGAAAACTCTGAAAACTTTTGTTTTCTACATCTCTATAACTTTTATTATAATTTCTTCCCACTACAGCTATTTCAGCATTTTGTCTTTCTCAATTGACAAGCCGCGAGAATCAAATATCGAATACACACGCATTTGTAACGCTCACACATCACAAATTATGAAAGCTCTGAGAAGCAATTGTGGTCTCTCATATCAAAGTATCATTAATGCAGTTTAAACATAGTCGGCTGTAAGCAACAGAAACTATATTTGGCCTCTGAAATATGTGAACCAATGTTTGATTCTCACAGCCTGAAAAGTGGGTTACTGATAAAAACTACTTAAGTCAACTATTATATATTTATTTTTTAACGAAAACTATTATTTAAATACATTGTTATTTTAATAAGAAATTAACAAAAACTTTATATATTAAAAAAATATTGTTTTCATTACACTATTTAGTTTCTCTTGTTTTTTTTTTTAACTCATTTTCACAGTATAAAGAATTGCACAGAGTACACAGTGAAATCAACAAACACCTACGGGCTAACAGTTGGAAATAAATAATATTCATTTAGAGCAAAATTGTATTTTTCTGTAAAATGGCCTATATTGTGGAAATGGACATATAATTGTAATAAACGATATTACATTGATAAACACGGTCGCATGAGTCATATGGACTTGTTTTTGTGTGAATCGGCATGTGATGCACACTGCTGTAATATACTATATCAGTCAACAAGGCTGCATGAATCATATAGTGATTCTCACCTCTAACTAACACAAATTAAGGTTTTTTTTTAAAGAAATGTGTAGATATATACTTAGATTTTAATTTTGTGTGTATATAGAGTTAAAAAGATATACAGCCAGAAGGGTCCTTTTTTTTCACTATGGTGCAGTGTGAGGGTTCATAAATTTCTTAATTTAAGGATTTGAAATTGTTCACTAAACGAATTATTATGATATAAAAGGTGAAGTGTGCATGTAGACTCTGTTTTTTGTTGTTGAAAGCTCTTTTGTGTTCTGGTATACATTTGTTTAAGGTTCTACGGGTTTAACAGATGTAATATTGTATGTTGGGTTTTTGATTAAGTTTGTTATACCCCACTGTATAAATGTTTTTTTATGTTGGCTCTGGTGCTTATTATATTTGCTTAAGTAATTGTTTGTTCTGAAAGCTGGTGTTATTCCTCTCTGTTTCTGGTTTTTTAGTTCTGTTGTTATCATGCCTATAGATGTAATTATTGTTTCAATTCGTTGATGGTTTTATTACTTACATATCAAAGTCTTTCTTTCAGGCACTATATAGCTTTCCTTATTTAGATGATAATTGTGTGTAATGTTTAATCTAATTGTCAACTATCTAATATGTTGTTTCCAAGTAAGTGAAAATTTACTATATATTTACTGACGATTTAAAATGCTTTAAAATAAACAAATGCCAGGCCGAAGTCTGCAAAAGGATATTGATCGCCTCTAAGTGGAGCACACAAAATGGTATTTGGATGCGTCAAAATGTCATAGTTTTCATTTGCACCTTCCTCATCCCCCAATAATATTCGAATATAGTAAACCATACTACAATTTAACCATTTAACTACAACCAATTTAACCATATATTCTACTTTTGAAACCAAGGATCTAGGTGTGAACCTTGACTCTAACTATAAATCACACATTTCCACAACAATACAGAAATCTATGAAGCTACTTGGATTTGTGAAGAGAACCATCAAAGATTTTTCTTACATCTCTGCTATTTGATCTCCTTCTCCATGGTTAGATCCCTTTTCATTTACTGGTCTACAGTTTTGTCCCCCTATTACATTGCATCTAAACTGAAACTTAAGACTGTCCAATTTTCTGTCATGCCATTGTATGGATGCATGTATACTGTGAATATGTTGCATTAGAATGTATACTGAACTTCTCTTGAGGTATATAGAAATCAAAGAGACTTAATAGTTCTATTTAAAATTATCAACAGCCTGTGCACCTGCTTCAAACTCCTCTCCAAAATATTTGTTTATTATTCTCCAATATTGCAACTAGGTATGTGCAGACTTTTTATATTCTTTTCATAGATTCAATTACTCTTATAACAGCTTTACTCCCAGAACTCTTCTATTGGCTAACTCTTCAAAGAAGCTCCAAATTTTTAATCTATCAGTTTTCCCCTTCAAAAGTGATAATTCTGATCCAACTTTGTAATACTTTGGACTTCAGCTTTTGTATTGTGTTTAGTGTTACATTATCTGCATGCATTAGATAACTTAATACCATTATACCTTGTGACTTTTTCTGAATTGATTTGTTATCTTATTTTGTGACTCTATATGTTATTTTTTTTTTGTAATCATACTATTCATATATTCTTCTTCCAAATCAGTTTATTGTATTAACTACATTTATAGCACTGTAAATAAAACTTGTAAAATGTTGTAAATAAAATGATATATTTTTAGTAGCTTTTGTTTTATTAAAATTAATTATTTTACAGAGGAAAGTGTGTTTATAAGCCAAATAAGAAAAGTTTGTAAATATAATATAAATATTAATGAACCAAAATATATACAAGTATCATCATTCTATTTGTCTTTTCGCCACATTAATAGATGTTCCACTTTTTATCTAAAGGACTTGTAGGGTATTGAATTGAAATGGGTATAACTCCTAAATTTCCTAGTTGCT
>NW_027311885.1:1105000-1107500 GCF_040954645.1 Diabrotica undecimpunctata
TGTGTCCGTTTGGCTTGCAGTGATAAGAACACGGCCAAGGCAAGAAAGCCCTGCCTGTCGTAAGAGGCGACTAATAGGTAGGAGTCGAGAGGTGAAGAATGTATGTGTGTGTGCGTGTGTGCGTGTTTGTGTGTGTGTGAGTGTATGTGTGTGTGCGTGTGTGCGTGCGTGTGTGTGTGTGTGTGTGTTTGTGAGTGTATGTGTGTATGTGTGTGTGTGTCCCTTCGGCTCGCAGAGATAAGAAAACAGCCGTGGCAAGAAGGCGATGCAAATCGTACGGGGCGACTAATGGGTAGGAGTCGAGAGGTGAAGAGTGGGCGACTAATAAGTAGGAGTCGAGAGGTGAAAAGTGTATGTGTGTGTGTGCTTGTGCGTGTGCGTTTGCGTGTGCGTGGGTGCGTATGTGTGTGCGTGCGTGTGTGTGTGAGTGTGTGTGTGAGTGTGTGTGTCCGTTCGGCACACAGAGATAAGAACTCGACTGTGGCAAGTAGTCCCTGCCTGTTGTAAGAGGCGACTAATGGGTAGAAGTCGAAAGGTGAAGAGTGTATGTGTGTGTGTGTGTGTTTGCGTGAGTGCGTGTGTTTGTGCCTGTGTGAGTGTGTGTGTGTGCGTGTGTGCGTGCGTGTGTGTGTGAGTGTGTGTATCCGTTCGGCTTCCAGAGATAAGAATATTGCCGGGGCCGTATGTGTGTGTGTGTGAGTGTGTGTGTTTGTCCGCTCGGCTCGCAGAGATAAGATTACGGTCGTGGCAAGAAGGCCCTGCCTGTCTTAAGAGGCGGCTAATGGATGGGAGTCGAGAGGTGGAGAGTGTGTGCGTGTACGTGTGCGTGTGCGTGTGTGCGTGTGTACGTGTGTGCCTGTGTGCGTGTGTTTGTGTGTGCGTGTGTGTGTGTGTCCGTTCGGCTTGCAGTGATAAGAACACGGCCGTGGCAAGAAGTCCCTGCCTGTCGAAAGAGGAGAATAATGGGTAGGAGTCGAGAGGTGAAGAGTGTATGTGTGTGTGTGTGCGTGTGTGCGTGCGTGTTTAAGTGTGTGTGTATGTGAGTGTGAGAGTGTGTGTAAGTGTGTGTGTGTGCGGTCGGCTCGCAGAGATAAGAACACAGCCGTGGCAAGAAGGCCCTGCTTGTCGTAAGAGGCGAGTAATAAGTAGGGGTCGAGAGGTTAAGAGTGTATGTGTATGTGTGTGTGCGTGTGTGGGTGTGTGTGTTTGTGCGTGTGTAAATATGTGTGTGTATGTATGTGTGTGTCCATTCGGTTCGCAGAGATTAGAATACGGCCGAGGCAAGAAGGCCCTGCCTCTTGTAAGGGGCGACTAATAGGTAGGAGTCGAGAGGTGAATAGTGTATGTGTATGTGTGTATGCGTGTGTGGGTGCGTGTGCGTGGGTGCGTAAGTGCGTGTGTGTGCGTGTGTGCGTGTGTGTGTGTGAGTGTGTGTGTGTCCGTTCGGCTCGCAGAGATAAGAACACGGCCGTGGCAAGAAGTACCTGAATGTCGTAAGAGGCGACTAATGGGTCGGAGTCGAGAGGTAAAGCGTGTATGTGTGTGTGCGTGTGGGCGTGTTTGTGTGTGTGTGAGTGTATGTGTGTGTGCGTGTGTATGTATGTGTGTGTGTCCTTTCGGCTCGCAGAGATAAAAAAACAGCCGTGGCAAGAAAGCGATGCAAATCGTACGGGGCGACTAATGGATAGGAGTCGAGAGGCGAAGAGTGGACGACTAATAAGTAGGAGTCGAAAGGTGAAAAGTGTATGTGTGTGTGTGTGCGTGTGTGCGTGTGTGTGTGTCTGTTTGGCTGGCAGAGATAAGAACACGTCCGTAGCAAGAAGGCCCTGCCTGTCGTAAGAGGCGACTAATGAATAGGAGTCGAGAGGTGGAGAGTGTGTGCGTGTACGTGTGCGTGCGTGTTTAAGTGTGTGTGTATGTGAATGTGTGAGTGTGTGTGTGTGTGTGCGGTCGGCTCGCAGAGATAAGAACACAGCCGTGGCAAGAAGGCCCTGCCTGTCGTAAGAGGCGAGTAATAAGTAGGAGTCGAGAGGTGAAGAGTGTATGTGTGTGTGTGTGCGTGTGTGCGTGTGTGTGTGCGTGTGTGAGTATGTGTGTGTGTTAGTTCGGCTTGCAGAGATAAAAACACGACCGAGGCAAGAAGGCCCTGCCTATCGTAAGAGGCGACTAATAGGTAGGAGTCGAGAGGTGAAGAATGTTTGTGTGTGTGCGTGTGGGCGTGTTTGTGTGTGTGTGTGAGTGTATGTGTGTGTGCGTGTGTATGTATGTGTGTGTGTCCCTTCGGCTCGCAGAGATAAAAAAACAGCCGTGGCAAGAAAGCGATGCAAATCGTACGGGGCGACTAATGGATAGGAGTCGAGAGGCGAAGAGTGGGCGACTAATAAGTAGGAGTCGAAAGGTGAAAAGTGTATGTGTGTGTGTGTGTGTGCGTGTGTGCGTGTGTGTGTGCGTGTGCGAGTATGTGTGTGTGTTAGTTCGGCTTGCAGAGATAAAAACACGA
>NW_027311885.1:1115000-1120000 GCF_040954645.1 Diabrotica undecimpunctata
ATATGTGTGTGCGTATGTGCGTGTGTGTGCGTGTGAGAGTGTGTGTGTATGTGTGTGTGTCCGTTCGGCTTGCAGAGATAAGAGCACGACCGAGGCAAGAAGGCCCTGCATGTCGTGAGAGACGACTAATAGGTAGGAGTCGAGAGGTGAAGAATGTATGTGTGTGCGTATGTGCGTGTTTGTGTGTGTGTGAATGTATGTGTGTGTGCGTGTGTGCGTGCGTGTGTGTGTGCGTGTGTGAGTATGTGTGTGTGTCCGTTCGGCTTGCAGAGATAAGAACACGGCCGAGGCAAGAAGGCCCTGCATGTCGTGAGAGACGACTAATAGGTAGGAGTCGAGAGGTGAAGAATGTATGTGTGTGTGCGTATGTGCGTGTTTGTGTGTGTGTGAGTGTATGTGTGTGCGTGTGTGCGTGCGTGTGTGCGTGTGTGTGTGTAAGTGTGTGTGTGTGTGTATGTGTGTGTCCGTTCGGCTTGCAGAGATAAGAACACGGCCGTGGCAAGAAGTCCCTGCCTGTCGTAAGAGGAGAATAATGGGTAGGAGTCGAGAGGTGAAGAGTGTGTGCGTGTGCGTGTGCGTGTGCGTGTGCGTGTGTGTGTGCGTGTGTGTCCGTTCGTCTTGCAAAGATAAGAACACGGCCGTGGCAAAAAGTCCCTGCCTGTCATAAGAGGAGAATAATGGGTAGGAGTCGAGAGGTGAAGAGTGTATGTGTGTGTGTGCGTGTGTGCGTACGTGTGTGAGTGTGTGTGTGAATGTGTGTGTGTCAGTGTGTGTGTGTCCGTGCGGCTCGCAGAGATTAGAATATGGCCGAGGCAATAAGTCCATGCCTGTCGTAAGATGCGACTAATGGGTAGGAGTCGAGAGGTGAAGAGTGTATTTGTGTGTGTGTGCGTGTGTGCGCGTGTGTGTGTGACTGTGTGTGTGTCCGTTCGGCTCGCAGAGATAAGAACACGGCCGTGGCAAGAAGTCCCTGCCTGTCGTAAGGGGCGACTAATGAATAGGAGTCGAGAGGTGAAGAGTGTATGTGTCTTTGTGTGTGTGCGTGTGTTTGTGCGTGTGTGAGTATGTGTGTGTATGTGTGTGTGTGTCCGTTTGGCTTGCAGAGATAAAAATACAGCCGAGGCAAGAAGGCCCTGCCTGTCTTAAGAGGCGACTAATGCATATTAGTCGAGAGGTGGAGAGTGTGTGCGTGTGCGTGTACGTGTGCGTGTGTGCGTGTGTGCCTGTGTGCGTGTGTTTGTGTGTGCGTGTGTGTGTGTCCTTTCGGCTCGCAGAGATAAGAATACGTCCGCGGCAAGAAGGCCCTGCCTGTCTTAAGAGGCGACTAATGGATAGGAATCGAGAGGTGGAGAATGTGTGCGTGTGCGTGTGTGCGATGAATGGGTAGGAGTCGAGAGGTAAAGAGTGTATTTGTGTGTGTGTGTGTGTGTGTGTGTGTGTGTGTGTGCGTGTGTGTGCGTGTGTGCGTGCGTGTGTGTGTGAGTGTGTATGTGTCCGTTCGGCTTGCAGAGATAAGAATACGGCCGAGGCAAGAAGGCCCTGCCTGTCGTAAGTGGCGACTAATTGGTAGGAGTCGAGAGGTGAAAAGTGTTTTTGTGTGTGTGCGTGTGTGTGCGTGTGTGCGTGCTTGTGTGTGTGAGTGTGTATGTGTCCGTTCGGCTTGCAGAGATAAGAATACGGCCGAAGCAAGAAGGCCCTGCCTGTCGTAAGTGGCGACTAATTGGTAGGAGTCGAGAGGTGAAGAGTGTATGTGTGTGTGTGCGTGTGTGGGTGTGTGTGTTTGTGCGTGTGTAAGTGTGTGTGTGTATGTATGTCTGTGTCCATTCGGCTCGCAGACATTAGAATACGGGCGAGGCAAGAAGGCCCTGCCTGTCTTAAGAGGCGACTAATGAATATTAGTCGAGAGGTGGAGAGTGTGTGCGTGTGCGTGTACGTGTGCGTGTGTGCGTGTGTGCGTGTGTTTGTGTGTGCGTGTGTGTGTGTCCTTTCGGCTCGCAGAGATAAGAATACGTCCGCGGAAAGAAGGCCCTGCCTGTCTTAAGAGGCGACTAATGGATAGAAATCGAGAGGTGGTGAATGTGTGCGTGTGCGTGTGTGCGTGTGTGCGTGTGTGATTGTGTGCGTGTGTTTGTGTGTGCGTGTGTGTGTGTCCGTTCGGCTTGCAGAGATAAGAACACGGCCGTGGCAAGAAGTCCCTGCCTGTCGTAAGAGGCGACTAATGGGTAGGAGTCGAGAGGTGAAGAGGGTACGTGAGTGTGTGCGTGTGTGGGTGTGTGTGTTTGTGCGTGTGTAAGTGTGTGTGTGTATGTTTCTGTGTGTCCATTCGGCTCGCAGAGATTAGAATACGGCCGAGGCAAGAAGGCCATGCCTCTCGTAAAAGGCGACTAATGGGTAGGAGTCGAGAGGTGAAGAGTGTATTTGTGTGTGTGTGTGTGTGTGCGTGTGTGTGCGTGTGTGCGTGCGTGTGTGTGTGAGTGTGTATGTGTCCGTTCGGCTTGCAGAGATAAGAATACGACCGAGGCAAGAAGGCCCTGCCTGTCGTAAGTGGCGACTAATTGGTAGGAGTCGAGAGGTGAAGAGTGTATGTGTGTGTGTGCGTGTGTGGGTGTGTGTGTTTGTGCGTGTGTAAGTGTGTGTGTGTATGTATGTGTGTGTCCATTCGGCTCGCAGACATTAGAATACGGCCGAGGCAAGAAGGCCATGCCTGTCGTAAGAGGCAACTAATAGGTAGGAGTCGAGAGGTGAAAAGTGTTTTTGTGTGTGTTCGTGTGTGTGCGTGTGTGCGTGCTTGTGTGTGTGAGTGTGTATGTATCCATTCGGCTTGCAGAGATAAGAATACGGCCGAGGCAAGAATGCCCTGCCTGTCGTAAGTGGCGAATAATTGGTAGGAGTCGAGAGGTAAAGAGTGTATGTGTGTGTGTGCGTGTGTGCGTGTGTGTGTGCCTGTGTGAGTGTGTGTGTCCGGTCGGCTCGCAGTGATAAGGACACGTCCGTGCCAAGAAGGCCCTGCCTGTCGTAAGCGGCGACTAATGCGTAGGAGTCGAGAGGTGAAGAGTGTATGTGTGTAAGTGCGTGTGTGCGTGTGTGTGCGTGTGTGAGTGTGTGTGTGTCCGGTCGGCTCTCAGAGATAAGAACACGGCCGTGGCAAGAAGGCCCTGCCTGTCGGAAGAGGCGACTAATGGGTAGGAGTCGAGAGGTGAAGAGTGTATTTGTGTGTGAGTGTGCGTGTGTGTGCGTGTGTGCGTGTGTGTGCGTGTGTTAGTGTGTGTGTGTGTGTATTTGTGTGTGTGAATGTGTGTGTCCAGTCGGCTCGCTGAGATAAGAACACGGCCGTGGCAAGAAGGCCCTGCCTGTCGTAAGAGGAGAATAATGGGTAGGAGTCGAGAGGTGAAGAGTGTATATGTGTGTGCGTATGTGCGTGTGTGTGCGTGTGAGAGTGTGTGTGTATGTGTGTGTGTCCGTTCGGCTTGCAGAGATAAGAGCACGACCGAGGCAAGAAGGCCCTGCATGTCGTGAGAGACGACTAATAGGTAGGAGTCGAGAGGTGAAGAATGTATGTGTGTGCGTATGTGCGTGTTTGTGTGTGTGTGAATGTATGTGTGTGTGCGTGTGTGCGTGCGTGTGTGCGTGTGTGTGTGCGTGTGTGAGTATGTGTGTGTGTCCGTTCGGCTTGCAGAGATAAGAACACGGCCGAGGCAAGAAGGCCCTGCATGTCGTGAGAGACGACTAATAGGTAGGAGTCGAGAGGTGAAGAATGTATGTGTGTGTGCGTATGTGCGTGTTTGTGTGTGTGTGAGTGTATGTGTGTGCGTGTGTGCGTGCGTGTGTGCGTGTGTGTGTGTAAGTGTGTGTGTGTGTGTGTATGTGTGTGTCCGTTCGGCTTGCAGAGATAAGAACACGGCCGTGGCAAGAAGTCCCTGCCTGTCGTAAGAGGAGAATAATGGGTAGGAGTCGAGAGGTGAAGAGTGTGTGCGTGTGCGTGTGCGTGTGCGTGTGCGTGTGTGTGTGCGTGTGTGTCCGTTCGTCTTGCAAAGATAAGAACACGGCCGTGGCAAAAAGTCCCTGCCTGTCATAAGAGGAGAATAATGGGTAGGAGTCGAGAGGTGAAGAGTGTATGTGTGTGTGTGCGTGTGTGCGTACGTGTGTGAGTGTGTGTGTGAATGTGTGTGTGTCAGTGTGTGTGTGTCCGTGCGGCTCGCAGAGATTAGAATATGGCCGAGGCAATAAGTCCATGCCTGTCGTAAGATGCGACTAATGGGTAGGAGTCGAGAGGTGAAGAGTGTATTTGTGTGTGTGTGCGTGTGTGCGCGTGTGTGTGTGACTGTGTGTGTGTCCGTTCGGCTCGCAGAGATAAGAACACGGCCGTGGCAAGAAGTCCCTGCCTGTCGTAAGGGGCGACTAATGAATAGGAGTCGAGAGGTGAAGAGTGTATGTGTCTTTGTGTGTGTGCGTGTGTTTGTGCGTGTGTGATTATGTGTGTGTATGTGTGTGTGTGTCCGTTTGGCCTGCAGAGATAAGAATACGGCCGAGGCAAGAAGGCCCTGCCTGTCTTAAGAGGCGACTAATGGATAGGAATCGAGAGGTGGAGAATGTGTGCGTGTGCGTGTGTGCGTGTGTGCGTGTGTGCCTGTGTGCGTGTGTTTGTGTGTGCGTGTGTGTGTGTGTCCGTTCGGCTTGCAGAGATAAGAACACGGCCGTGGCAAGAAGTCCCTGCCTGTCGTAAGAGGCGGCTAATAGGTAGGAGTCGAGAGGTGAAGAGGGTACGTGAGTGTGTGCGTGTGTGGGTGTGTGTGTTTGTGCGTGTGTAAGTGTGTGTGTGTATGTTTCTGTGTGTCCATTCGGCTCGCAGAGATTAGAATACGGCCGAGGCAAGAAGGCCCTGCCTGTCGTAAGTGGCGACTAATTGGTAGGAGTCGAGAGGTGAAAAGTGTATGTGTGTGTGTGTGTGCGTGTGTGGCTGTGTGTGTGTTTGTGCGTGTGTAAGTGTGTGTGTGTATGTA
>NW_027311885.1:1125000-1127500 GCF_040954645.1 Diabrotica undecimpunctata
TGGTACGCATAATTTCCATGGGTTATTAAACTCTGGGTCGGCTAGATTACGGCTGCTCCAAACGTGTTTATATAATTTCCCGTTTGATATTTGTAAATCCGGGAAATCGTCTGGGTTCTGGAGTACATTCCTATATAAATTATCGTACCAACTGCATGATTCCAGTTCTGATGCTAATAATTCCGACTCTGGTTCTTCGCTCTGGTTTTCCTGTGGTTGTCGTGACAAAGCATCTGCTACCTTGTTGAGGACTCCCTTTCTATATATTACCTCGAAATCGTACTGTTGCAGTTCTAAACTCCACCTGGCTAACCGACCTGACGGGTTTTTAAGGTTCTTCAGCCATTTGAGGGACTGATGGTCTGATATGACCTTAAAATTGTATCCTTCTATATACGGCCTCATTTGCTTTATCCCGTACACGATTGATAGACATTCTTTTTCCGTTGTGGAATATTTTGTCTCGGCTGGTGTGAGGGTTCGACTAGCATATGCAATTACTTTATCCTGGCCGTCGTATTTCTGTGTTAGTGCAACTCCAAGTCCACAGTTCGACGCATCTGTTTGCAGGTAAAATGTTTTCGAAAAATCGGGGCATGCTAATACTGGGGCCGATGTAAGTTTTGATTTTAGCTCTTCAAACGCGTTTTCCTGCTTATCGGTCCATTTCCATCTTATCTTCTTTTTCAGAAGCATGTTTAGCGGTCCTGCTATTGTCGAATAGTTCTCTATGAATCGGCGGTACCATGATGTTATTACTAGGAACCGGCGGAGTTGACGCACATTTCTCGGTGCTGTAAGTCCGGTTATAGCGTTGGTTTTCTCCGGGTCTGTTTTTATTCCTTCTGCTCCAACCACATGTCCTAAGTATCTGAGTTCTGACTGGCAAAACGTGCATTTCTCGAAGTTCAGCTGTAATCTGGCTTCTTTCAGTCTTCGGAAAACTTCATGTAGGTGATTTAAATGCTCTTGGAGCGTTTTAGATATTACTACGATATCATCCAAGTAGGCAAACGCGAATTCCATATCGGGAGGTATTACCTTATCCAGTAGGCGTTGGAAAGTGGCTCCTGCGGAATGCAGTCCGAATGGGGTGGTTTTGAACTGAAAATGGCCTTTTCCGGGTACGCTGAATGCTGTCACTGGGCGGCTTGTTTCTTCTAGGGGTATTTGAAAATATCCCTGTTTCAAATCGAGGGTCGATATAAAATTTGCTTCCTTAAGTCTATCCAGAATTTCCGATATTCTGGGTAACGGATATGCATCCTTATCTGATAGTTCGTTGACTTTTCTAAAGTCAATGCAAAATCTGTACGAGTTATCCTTTTTCCTAACTAGTACAATCGGTGAACTCCAACCACTTGTGGAGGGTTCGATGGTTCCTTCTTTTAACATCTTGTCCACTTCTTGGTTGATGATCTGTAGCATTGCGGGATTGTGCCGCCTATAAGGCTGCTTGACTGGATCGCACTTTTTCTTCAATTTTATTTCGTGTCTTATTAAGTTGGTGGGTCCTGTTATATTCTCAAACTCCCTTAGTTCTTTTCTTAGGAACCTTTCTAACTCCGTATTTTGAGTGGAGTCTTTTAAAGTGTTACATGTCTCTTCTTGATGTTGTATGTATTGTTTGGTCGTATGTTTATCGAATTTAAGTTCGATAGAATGGTTCCTGAGGAATTCCACTCCTATTAATGCATCTTCCGTCAACCCTGGCATTACTATGAATGTTTGTCGGGTTTGTAACTTATCGATCTCGCATTCAATTGTCAACTTCTGGTTAAGCTCGATTGACACTTCATTTGCTAGTCTTGTTCTCCCGCTGTAGCTATCTAGAGAGTCCTTGTATATCTGAGCTATTCTATTCCCGACGTAATTTTTAGTAGTTCCTGTGTCGATGAGCGCTCTGTATGTTCTTTGCCCTATTTTTAGTGATGCGAACAGTCGAATGTCATTGCTTGCTGGCTGTGTAACGGCGAAAACGAATGGAGTCGAATCTTGTTTTACAGACTGGGACGACTCCTTGTTTCTCCAGTCTGTAATTCGTTTCCCTGACGCCTGAAACAGCAGTCGCTGCTGTAAACTCCTTCTCTGCCGCAACGCGAACAAAACTTTTTCCATGGGTTTTTGCAGTTTTTACGGCTGTGACCTGGCATCTTGCATCTAAAGCATGCCGTTTTCGCATCGTACTCTGCTTGCTCCGTGCGTCTCCAGTTTCCACGGCAAATCTGATTTGCTCGGGTCTTTTCGTCTTCTAGAGCTTCGTATTCTTGGGCTAAATCCTGTAATTCGGCTAAGTTTCCGAAATCCCGGCGGCGAGCATAAAGCTTATATTCTGGTAACAAATTTTTGTATATCCTTTCGAGTTCTTGGTTTTTAGAAAAAGATCCTTCTCGTCTGATTAATGTTTGAATCTCCGTGATATATCTATCTACTGGTTCGTTCTGTCTCTGTTTTCTGTTTCGGATTTCCTCTTCTAGTTGTAGCAAATATCCCCTGGGAT
>NW_027311885.1:1132500-1145000 GCF_040954645.1 Diabrotica undecimpunctata
GTGTGTGCGTGTGTGAGTATGTGTGTGTGTTAGTTCGGCTTGCAGAGATAAGAACACGGCCGAGGCAAGAAGGACCTGCCTGTCGTGAGAGACGACTAATAGGTAGGAGTCGAGAGGTGAAGAATGTATGTGTGTGTGCGTGTGTGCGTGTTTGTGTGTGTGTGAGTGTATGTGTGTGTGCGTGTGTGCGTGCGTGTGTGCGTGTTTGTGAATGAGTGTGTGTGTGAGTGTGTGTATCCGTTCGGCTTCCAGAGATAAGAATACTGCCAAGGCCGTATGTGTGTGTGTGTGAGTGTGTGTGTTTGTCCGCTCAGCTCGCAGAGATAAGATTACGGCCGTGGCAAGAAGACCCTGCCTGTCTTAAGAGGCGGCTAATGGATAGAAGTCGAGAGGTGGAGAGTGTGTGCGTGTGCGTGTGCGTGTGCGTGGGTGCGTGTGTGTGTGCGTGTGTGCGTGCGTGTGTGTGTGAGTGTGTGTGTGTCCGTTCGGCTCGCAGAGATAAGAACACGGCCGTGGCAAGAAGTCCCTGAATGTCGTAAGAGGCGACTAATGGGTGGGAGTCGAGAGGTGAAGCGTGTATGTATGTGTATGTGTGTGTGCGAGTGTGTGTGTGTGTGTGTGTGTCCCTTTGGCTCGCAGAGATAAAAACACGTCCGTAGCAAGAAGGCCCTGCCTGTCGTAAGACGCGACTAATGGATAGGAGTCGAGAGGTGGAGAGTGTGTGCGTGTACGTGTGCGTGTGCGTGTGTGTGTGTGTGCCTGTGTGCGTGTGTTTGTGTGTGCGTGTGTGTGTGTGTCCGTTCGGCTTGCAGAGATAAGAACACGGCCGTGGCAAGGAGTCCCTGCCCGTCGAAAGAGGAGAATAATGGGTAGGAGTCGAGAGGTGAAGAGTGTATGTGTGTGTGTGTGCGTGCGTGTTTGTGTGTGTGTGAGTGTATGTGGGTGTGCGTGTGTGCGTGCGTGTGTGTGTGTGTTTGTGAGTGTGTGTGTGTATGTGTGTGTGTCCCTTTGGCTCGCAGAGATAAGAAAACAGCCGTGGCAAGAAGGCGATACAAATCGTACGGGGCGACTAATGGTTAGGAGTCGAGAGGTGAAGAGTGGGCGACTAATAAGTAGGAGTCGAGAGGTGAAAAGTGTATGTGTGTGTGCGTGTGTGTGTGCGTGTGTGAGTATGTGTGTGTGTTAGTTCGGCTTGCAGAGATAAGAACACGGCCGAGGCAAGAAGGCCCTGCCTGTCGTGAGAGACGACTAATAGGTAGGAGTCGAGAGGTGAAGAATGTATGTGTGTGTGCGTGTGTGCGTGTTTGTGTGTGTGTGAGTGTATGTGTGTGTGCGTGTGTGCGTGCGTGTGTGCGTGTGTGTGAATGAGTGTGTGTGTGTATGTGTGTGTGTGTCCCTTCGCTCGCAGAGATAAGAAAAAAGCGGTGGCAAGAAGGCCATGCCTGTCGTAAGAGGCGACTAATGGATAGGAGTCGAGAGGTGGAGAGTGTGTGCGTGTGCGTGTGCGTGTGCGTGTGTGTGTGTGCGTGTGTGTGTGTGTCCGTTCGGATTGCAGAGATAAGAACACGGCCATGGCAAGATGTACCTGCCTGTCGTAAGAGGAGAATAATGGGTAGGAGTCGAGAGGTGAAGAGTGTATGTGTGTGTGTGCGTGTGTGCGTGTGTGCGTGCGTGTTTGAGTGTGTGTGTGAATGTGTGTGTGTCAGTGTGTGTGTGTCCGGTCGGCTCGCAGAGATGAGAACACGGCCGTGGCAAGAAGGCCCTGCCTGTCGTAAGAGGCGACTAATAGGTGGGAGTCGAGAGGTGAAGAATATATGTGTGCGTGAGTGTGTGCGTGTGTGTGTGTAAGTGTATGTGTGTGTGCGTGTGTGCGTGCGTGTGTGCGTGTGCGTGTGCGTGTGTGCGTGCGTGTGTGCGTGTGTGTGTGTGTTTGTGAGTGTGTGTGTGTGTGTGTGTGTGTGTATGTGTGTGTGTGTCCCTTCGGCTCGCAGAGATAAGAAAACAGCCGTGGCAATAAGGCCATGCAAATCGTACGGGGCGACTA
This sequence comes from Diabrotica undecimpunctata, assembly GCF_040954645.1. Classification (NCBI taxonomy): domain Eukaryota; kingdom Metazoa; phylum Arthropoda; class Insecta; order Coleoptera; family Chrysomelidae; genus Diabrotica; species Diabrotica undecimpunctata. The sequence goes on from NW_027311885.1 coordinate 1,134,545, forward strand.
ATGGGTAGGAGTCGAGAGCAGAAGAGTATATGTGTGCGTGCGTGTGTGCGTGTGTGTGTGTGAGTGTGTGTGTATGTGTGTGTGTGTCCCTTCGGCTCACAGAGATAAGAACTCGGCTGTGGCAAGTAGTCCCTGTCTGTCGTAAGAGGCGCCTAATGGGTAGGAGTCGAAGGGTGAAGAGTGTATGTGTGTGTGTGCGTGTCTGCGTGTGTTTGTGCGTGTGTGTGTGTGTGCGTGTGTGCGTGCATGTGTGTGTGAGTGTGTGTATTCGTTCGGCTTGCAGAGATAAGAATACGGCCAGAGCAAGAAGGCGCTGCCTCTCGTAAGAGGCGACTAAGGGATAGGAGTCAAGAGGTGGAAAGTGTGTGCGTGTGCGTGTGCGTGTGCATGTGCGTTTGCGTGTGCGTGTGCGTGTGCGTGTGTGTTTGTGTGTTTGTGAGTGTGTGTGTGTGTGTATGTGTGTATGTGAGTGTGTGTGTGTGTGTGTGTGAGTGTGTGTGTGTGTCCGTTCGGCTCGAAGAGATAAGAATACGTCCGTGGCAAGAAGGCCTTGCCTGTCTTGTTACGTTCCAAATTTAAAGTAGAAAGTCCCACCTCTATTTTATCAAAATTTAAATAATTCAGGACGTGTAAGAGCGGTTGCCTATAATATATTATAAGCAAGGTGGCGAAAATAAAATTAGTAATTTTCAAATAGGGGTAATGTCTGGCAAATTGTGCTGAAGTTAAGGGAACACGTCCTCTTTTTTGTGAAGAAACTAATTTAGATCGTTCTTTCTAGAGTTATCTTGGAAGAATTGGGATCATAAAATTGAAATTTTTGAATCTCGGTATTATTCGGTGACCTCCGTGTGTCAAGTTGTCAAGTGTTCGGAAAGACGACGGAAAGAAAGGGATTCCAGATTTGACGGTGTTACTGAAAGGTTGGGCTAGATTAAAAACGGCATTTTGTTTTTTTGCTTTTGCTGCTGTTCCATGTGGGATCTGGACTAGTCCGAACCGTGTGGATATTCAAGGGGATTTGCTGCCTTCGTGGAAGGGTTTTTTTGGAATATCCACAATTTCGCTAAAAAAAGCGGATCTACAGTACACGTGAATACCGGGAGTCGTATTTAGATCAAGAAATTAGCCTTAATCACGAGTCCAAATAGCCGGCTACGCTTCGGTCCAATTTGGGATATTTCAAACCCCTAATCTGGCTAAGAAGGGGTTGGTTGGTTTGTTTGTTTTTTTCTGCTTCTTCTTCTTCGTATTTTTCCATCTGGCTGTAATTTTCAACTTTTCAACATTGTCACACAAGTCTATGTACATCGGCAATCGTATGGGATTTTGGATTGAAGACACGCTGAACTATAACTGGAATTCCACGCGGTGAAGTATATGAAAATTCGAGGTATGGATCGATAATTAATTTTCAACGGAAGATTTAAGCACCGTCTAATTTGGTTTGCGGAATACAATAATTTTTTTTTTAGATTATTTGCTGTTAGTTTTTATTTTCATATTTACAAATACTTTACAGATTTTTTTTAAAGATAATTTGCGGTTTATTTTATTAATTCAATATTTACACATACCTATTTTAATTTTGTAAACTGCGTCTAAGGGGGGGTTATATATTTGAAATTTATTTTTTTATATTATTTTCTGCGCACGCACTTGAGCTCACGTGGTGTCCTATTTGCGTTAATTATTTTTTTTGGTTGGTATTGAACCGCACACCCCTTAGCGTCCGGTACTTTTGATACGTCTTACCTTTCATTTTGTTCTGTTAAATAGAAATAACTTATGAATTTTTGTTAGGCAAGTAGAAGCCGCATTTTTATATTATTTTTTTATTAAGCCTATGGTAAAGTTAAATAATATTGTAATATGTAGTATGTATGTATTTATTTTCAACTATTTTGGGAATCTATTTATTAAAATTGACTAAATTCTAATCTGACAATTTCATTTATTTTTTTTTTATTTATTCAGGTTGTATACTGTTACTTAGTATTTTAGTAGTAAACCTATTGGTAAGTTGGTGGTTTATTGAATAGTAACGTAGGGAAGGCTGTGGGCCAATTTACCTGGCGCCCCTGATATAACTTCGGATTTTTTTTGTTTTGTGGACCGCACGACCATCTCCACTGTTTTGTCTAGCCGCGAGCCATTCCCAGACTGTCACCGTATAGTACTTTTCTTTCCGGGTGTACGTCTGATTTATATTTGGTACATTTTATAATTTTTTTTATATAGATTCGGTTTTGTACGCCACATATTTTGGCGCCCAACGTGGGGCCCTTAATTAATTAACCGTTTTTTTGTCAACCCCTTGTGTAGATTCCTTTTAATTAGTTAACCTAACGTGTTTGGGCTTTAATTGACTAACTTTGATTTATTTACTTTACCACTGGTTTTGCACTTAGTAGTAGTCTTAGAACTTCGTGTTTAGTGGAAGTGTATGCCAAGAAGTGCTTACTAGTTTTTTTTTGTGTGACGTGAAGTTGGAAGAAGCCAAAAATGGAACTTAAAAGAAGATACTTTGAAGTGGTGTTGTGGAACTTAGAAGAATTATGGATATATTAGGACTTTGAAATATTTCTATTTCAGTTGGAGTTCAAATTTATTTTTTTGAGAAGTTGGACTTCGAAATTCTACATTGTGGTTTAACTTAGTTATGTTAGGGAATGTAAAATCTTTTTTTGAGATTATGTTGTGACTTGTAATTTGTTCTGAAACAATGAAATTTTGAAAATCTTTTGTGAAATTTTATAGATTGAATAAAGCGACTATTACTTTTATTTTGCTTTTGGTTTGCTCCCATTAATAAAGTAAACTGTACCTGTGTGTTAATATTTTTACTTATATCTTGATTTTGTTTGAATATTTGCTCCTTTCGGTTGATACATTTTTTTTTAAATTTTGAACTTTGGCAAGATGGTGCGAAAACTTGTACCCAACTACTTAAGGAAAGAGGAACTGGAATATGAACTCAAAATTCGTGGAGTGTCTACTGGCACTGTTGAGTCTATGAGGTCTAGTCTGTCTGATGCACTTAGTCGTGAGGCAGCAAATGAAAGCTTTAGATATCCTGAGCACCCATTCACCTTTTCACAGGATAAAACTGCAATCGAGACTAAACTTGCGGAGCTGAATACGGCTGTTGGAAAGTTTGCCGGAACTCCTACTTGTGCTGAGTCCTTGAGATTGCGGACACAGATTAACCATGTCTTGGGGAGAATTGATCTTATGGTAATGCCAACAGGTGATGATGCAGACGCAGCCCAGGTTGTTAAGTCAGACTTTCTTGCTGAGATTTTGAAGTTGTCACAGGATTTACATGATAAGCAGCATCCAATCGGATCTGGTTCGGTACCAGTAGCGCTCGATGTGATTTCGGTTTTAAATCAGTCTTTTCAGGCAGGGGTAGGACAAGTTCATGCTTCTTCTCCTGGAGCGATGTCACAAGCTGGTAATAATGTTTTTTCAGGGTCTGTCTCTAGTTTTTCTTCTGGGATGATACTTCCTCATAAATGGGGAATAGAAAAGTTTTCAGGTTCTGCTAGGGGTATGTCTATTTCTGCATTTTTTGAGATGGTGAATGAATTGAGTCTCGCTCGTCATGTACCAGATAGTATACTTTTGGAATCAGGTATAGATTTATTTTCGGATAAAGCCTATCAGTTTTATAAAGATGTTCGTCTACGTGTAGGGAGTTGGGCTGAATTAGTTGAAGAGTTTCGTAGGGAGTACCTGTCAGCTCATCATGGGGAAGCGCTTTTTGAAGAGCTTCGGAGGAGAACTCAGCATTCGTCTGAGACTATTGGAGTTTACTTGGCAATAATGAATAGTTACTTTAATCGCTTGCGTTGTCATGTTCCAGAGGAAGTTAAATTGTCTATAGTTATTAGGAATTTGCATCCGTTCTATCAAGATAGATTACGTGATCCTTTGCCAGCTACCTTGGAGGAACTTCGTGTTCTATGTCGCAGTATGGAGGAAAGACGTGATTGTATTAGGAACTATGTTGAACCGAATAGTAGGAAAATGAATACTTTGGAAAAGGACCTAGCTTATATCAGTGTGGATGCTGAAAGTTGTAGTAGTGTTAGTGAGGATCCTGTTGCTTCATCCGAATCGGAGTCCGCTAGAGGAAAGTTTAGGACTTTAATCTGTTATCGTTGTAATCAGTCAGGCCATAAGGCAGTAGGGTGTCTAATGAAGAAGGAGGCTGTTCACTGTTTTAAGTGTAAGAAAGAAGGGTTTACAGTCAGAACTTGTCCTTCGTGTAATTCGGGAAACGGAAGGAAGCGCACCTAACTGGTCGAAGAGGTGTTGCCGACGTTGACTCGACCAACCTACGTCCTATTTTAGACTTTATTTTACATCATTCCGAAGGAGATGAACGTCCATATTTGAAAGTTAAAGTCTTAGGAAAGGAAATTTTGGGATTATTGGATTCTGGTGCTTCAAAGACCATTGTAGGAAGAACTGGTTGGAAATTTTTACAAAACTTGGGTTTAGAGTTGGATACTTCGAAGAAGACCGTTTGTAGAGTGGCGAATGGTCAGATGTGTGAATCGTTGGGGGAATGTTTAGTACCTTTCATGGTTAGGGATCGCTTGCGTGTCTTGCCAGTATTAGTTATTTTGGACGTACCGCACATTCTGATTTTAGGATCTGATTTTTGGCGTGTTATGGGTATCGTTCCAGATTTGAGGCATAACGAATGGTATTTTTCGGACGCTCCAGCAATGGTAGGTTCAGTGGATCATCTCCGAGGTCAAACTATTTTGACCGATGCAGAGAAGTCGCAATTGGAGGAAGTTATTAATAGAAGTCGTGAACTAATGGGCACTTCTCTTGGTTGTACTGATGTCACTGAGCATGTGATTGTTCGTAAATCTGCACCCATAAAACAACGTTACTATCCTGTATCCCCAGTAATCCAAAGCCATATTGATAAAGAGCTAGAAGATATGTTGGCGAAAGGAGTAGTGGAGCGATCGAATAGTGCTTGGTCGTCCCCGATTCTCTTGGTGAAGAAAAAGGTTCCAGAAGGTGAAGAACCAAAATGGAGGTTCTGCGTAGACTATCGAAAGCTTAATGCCGCAACAGAGAGGGATGGCTACCCATTACCGTACATCTCTAATATTTTAAATAAATTAAAGAACGCGCATTATCTTTCCACCATAGACATTAAGTCGGCGTATTGGCAGGTACCTGTTGCTAAGGCTTCCAGGCCTTATACTGCTTTTACGGTTCCTGGTCGAGGTCTTTTTCAGTTTTGCAGAATGCCTTTTGGATTACATAATGCCCCGGCTACATGGCAGAGGTTGATAGATCGTGTCCTCGGTCCGGAGTTGGAACCCTATGTTTTTACTTACTTGGATGACGTGGTCATCGTGACGTCGTCTATTGACGAACATGTAACGATCTTAGAGGAAGTCTTTAGACGCTTGAGAGAAGCTAAGTTAACCGTTAGCTGGGATAAATGTCAATTTTGTAGACCGGAACTAAAGTATTTGGGTCATGTGGTTGATAGGAATGGACTACATGTTGATGGTGATAAGGTCAAGGCTATGCTACGTATCCCAACACCCACATCCGTCAAGGAAGTTCGTAGCATCATAGGCACATTTTCCTGGTATCGAAGATTTATTCCTTCCTTTGCGACACTACTAGCTCCAATTACAGCGATATTGAAGAAAGGAAGAAAATTCAATTGGACCCCGAGTTGTGAAGAATCTTTTCAGAAAATAAAAGAATGTCTAGTTTCTGCTCCGATACTTAATTGTCCTGACTACAATTTGCCTTTTGTTGTCCAATGTGATGCCTCAGGATATGGAGTGGGCGCCGTGTTATTGCAGCCAGGCCCGGATGGTGACGAAGTAATTAGTTTCCTGAGCAGATCACTAACGCGTCAAGAAAGGAATTTTTCCACGACGGAACGGGAATGTTTAGCTGTGTTATGGGCAGTCGAAAAACTGCGTCCTTATTTGGAGGGTGTTCCGTTTACGGTCGTGACTGATCACGCATCCCTCGTATGGCTTCAAAATTTGAAGGATCCTACTGGAAGATTAGCTCGATGGGCGGTAAGATTGCAACAATATGACTTTAAGATTGTGCATCGGAAAGGAAAAGAACATGTTGTCCCCGATTTGTTATCTCGGTCAGTTCCCGTGCTTGATATGGTTGAAGAGGTTGTACCGCTTCCTAGTGGTGATAGTTGGTATGATAAACTTTGTAGAAAAATCGAGTCTAATTCCTTGAAGTATCCTCAGTGGAGAATGTCTGGTGGCAAACTTTATAAATACATCCGTCCCAGTCATGGATTTTTGGTCGAGGAAGTGGACAATTGGAAGGAAGTCGTTCCTAAGGGTCAACGATTGGAAGTGCTGAAGTTGTGTCATGATAGTCCTTTAGCAGGTCATATGGGGATCCTGAAAACTTATAAGCGTATTAACGAGAAGTATTTTTGGCCGAAACTGCGGAGTGATGTGTCTCGTTACGTTGGACGTTGCTCACTGTGTGCCATGCATAAGGTGGAACAAGGTAAGCCCAAAGGCTTTATGACTCCTCAACCTAAAGCTACTCAACCATGGGAGATAGTAGCAACCGATCTTATGGGACCTTTCCCAAGATCAACTCAAGGCTATAAGTTTATCTTAGTGGTAATGGATGTGTTTAGTAAATTTTCTTTGGTATTTCCGTTGCGATCCTCAAAAGCCGTGCATGTCGTTAAGAAAATAGAAGAAGAAGTTTTTCTCGTATTTGGAGTTCCACGTCTGTTACTATGTGATAATGGTGTCCAGTATACTTCGGGTATTTTCAAGAAAATGATGGAAACCTATGGTGTCTCAGTTCGTTATAATGCGTTGTATCATCCACAGTGCAATCCATCTGAACGCTATAACCGAACCCTTAAAACAATGATGGCAACTTATATAGCTGACAACCATAGGAAGTGGGATGAAAATTTGGCCAAACTAGCATGTGCTACGCGCACTGCATACCACGAGTCGACTGGTCAAGATCCCTACTTCATAAATTTCGGTCGGAAGATGGTAGTGGATGGACGAGATTTTTCCCGAAAGGACAAACTCGGAGACCCGGAGGACGAAGTAGCTAAAATGGGATATAATCGATCGCGTGGACTCCAGGAATTATTTGTTGATGTTAGAAAACGTTTAGATAAAGCTTCGGCTAAGTGTGAGAAGACCTATAATCTACGGAGACGTCCAGAGGAATTTCAGCCCCATCAGTCAGTATGGCGGAGAAATTTTGTGTTGTCAGATGCCGCTAAATATTTCACGAAAAAGTTAGCTCCTAGATGGATAGGACCCTACTTCGTGAAGAAGAAAGTTTCCCCCTGGACATATAGTTTAGAGGATGAAAATGGCAAGGATCAAGGTATTTGGAATATTAAGGATTTAAGGATTAGTAACCCGACTGGTGATCCCGATAGGATTTAGGTCGGAGTAGAACGGACTAGCAAAAGTTTTGTCTAGTCTAAGTAAATTTAGTTAGTCTTTTGAAATTGGTTGTATTTATTTTTTTTGTTGTGTCCGTGAAGGATGACTGAGTGTTGGCTATGATCTGTTCTTAGGATGTATTTGGATGGTCAACCGATTCGTTTTTTTTTGTGTTAGGTAGCCAATACGAAGTCGTAGGGTTGCGGTAGCCTTAATTTCTTTTGATTTATGGAATTGAATGTCACTTAGGTTTGGTCAGAAATATGTTGTCTTCGATGATATGGCGTTGGGATTTGTTTTGATGTTAGTAAGCCATTCTATTTAATTGGGATTTTTTCGAAGCCACATAATTATGTTTTGGTGAATCTTGTTGGATAATAGCTTAGTTTTGGATGATTCACTAAATTTCGTTGTATACGGATTTAAATTCTGAAAGACCTATCTCATTTTTATTTTAATGAACAATTGGAATTACACTACTGTTTCGGTAGATGTTCCTCGCAGTATCAGTAAGAGTGGAATGGTGGAGAGTTTCTTATGGACTCATGTTATGCGAGGTATAGTGAAGTACTAGCGATGCCCCAGAGCTGGGAGGTCGCGAATAAGGGCAACATCCAGTAACCGACCTAATCAGTGTTGTCAGATTGACGTTGGAATTTGAAACTATTCTACTTGATCTCATACGATGAGAGATGACTGTTGTGTGGAAGTGGAGTAAGTGTTGTAAGTAAGTTGTTGCTTTGTGCGTGTGGTTTGAGATTGGTATGTCTTTCGTTGTCCAAGTACTTGCGCATGGTGAAGACAGTGTGGATGATGATTGTGTTGTGGACTTCGCTCGGAGTTTAGGTAGTGTGTCGCTAGCGCGAGGGAAAATTTTCTTCGTCTAGTTTTTCCTCGTAAATTTTCCTCTGGGAAAGGGAGGTGTTGTTACGTTCCAAATTTAAAGTAGAAAGTCCCACCTCTATTTTATCAAAATTTAAATAATTCAGGACGTGTAAGAGCGGTTGCCTATAATATATTATAAGCAAGGTGGCGAAAATAAAATTAGTAATTTTCAAATAGGGGTAATGTCTGGCAAATTGTGCTGAAGTTAAGGGAACACGTCCTCTTTTTTGTGAAGAAACTAATTTAGATCGTTCTTTCTAGAGTTATCTTGGAAGAATTGGGATCATAAAATTGAAATTTTTGAATCTCGGTATTATTCGGTGACCTCCGTGTGTCAAGTTGTCAAGTGTTCGGAAAGACGACGGAAAGAAAGGGATTCCAGATTTGACGGTGTTACTGAAAGGTTGGGCTAGATTAAAAACGGCATTTTGTTTTTTTGCTTTTGCTGCTGTTCCATGTGGGATCTGGACTAGTCCGAACCGTGTGGATATTCAAGGGGATTTGCTGCCTTCGTGGAAGGGTTTTTTTGGAATATCCACAATTTCGCTAAAAAAAGCGGATCTACAGTACACGTGAATACCGGGAGTCGTATTTAGATCAAGAAATTAGCCTTAATCACGAGTCCAAATAGCCGGCTACGCTTCGGTCCAATTTGGGATATTTCAAACCCCTAATCTGGCTAAGAAGGGGTTGGTTGGTTTGTTTGTTTTTTTCTGCTTCTTCTTCTTCGTATTTTTCCATCTGGCTGTAATTTTCAACTTTTCAACATTGTCACACAAGTCTATGTACATCGGCAATCGTATGGGATTTTGGATTGAAGACACGCTGAACTATAACTGGAATTCCACGCGGTGAAGTATATGAAAATTCGAGGTATGGATCGATAATTAATTTTCAACGGAAGATTTAAGCACCGTCTAATTTGGTTTGCGGAATACAATAATTTTTTTTTTAGATTATTTGCTGTTAGTTTTTATTTTCATATTTACAAATACTTTACAGATTTTTTTTAAAGATAATTTGCGGTTTATTTTATTAATTCAATATTTACACATACCTATTTTAATTTTGTAAACTGCGTCTAAGGGGGGGTTATATATTTGAAATTTATTTTTTTATATTATTTTCTGCGCACGCACTTGAGCTCACGTGGTGTCCTATTTGCGTTAATTATTTTTTTTGGTTGGTATTGAACCGCACACCCCTTAGCGTCCGGTACTTTTGATACGTCTTACCTTTCATTTTGTTCTGTTAAATAGAAATAACTTATGAATTTTTGTTAGGCAAGTAGAAGCCGCATTTTTATATTATTTTTTTATTAAGCCTATGGTAAAGTTAAATAATATTGTAATATGTAGTATGTATGTATTTATTTTCAACTATTTTGGGAATCTATTTATTAAAATTGACTAAATTCTAATCTGACAATTTCATTTATTTTTTTTTTATTTATTCAGGTTGTATACTGTTACTTAGTATTTTAGTAGTAAACCTATTGGTAAGTTGGTGGTTTATTGAATAGTAACGTAGGGAAGGCTGTGGGCCAATTTACCTGGCGCCCCTGATATAACTTCGGATTTTTTTTGTTTTGTGGACCGCACGACCATCTCCACTGTTTTGTCTAGCCGCGAGCCATTCCCAGACTGTCACCGTATAGTACTTTTCTTTCCGGGTGTACGTCTGATTTATATTTGGTACATTTTATAATTTTTTTTATATAGATTCGGTTTTGTACGCCACAGTCTTAAAAGGCTACTAATGGATAGGAGTCGAAAGGTGGAGAGTGTGTGCTTGTGCTTGTGCGTGTGCGTGTGTGCGTTCGGCTTGCAGAGATAAGAACACGACCGTGGCCAGAAGTCCCTGCCTTTCGAAAGAGAAGAATAATGGGTAGGAGTCGAGAGGTGAAGAGTGTATATGTGTGTGTGTGCGTGTGTGCGTGCGTGTGTGTTCTTGTATGTGTGTGTGTGAGTTTGTGTGTCCGGTCGGCTTGCAGAGATAAGAACATGGCCGTGGCAAGAAGGCCCTGCCTGTCGTAAGAGGCGACTAATGGGTAGGAGTCGAGAGGTAAAGAGTGTATGTGTGTATGTGTGCGCGTGTGTGCGTGTGTGTGC
>NW_027311885.1:1147500-1160000 GCF_040954645.1 Diabrotica undecimpunctata
GTGTCCGTTCGGCTTGCAGAGATAAGAACACGGCCGTGGCAAGAAGTCCCTGCCTGTCGTAAGAGGAGAATAATGGGTAGAAGTCGAGACGTGAATAGTGTATGTGTGCTTGCGTGTGTGTGTTTGTGTGTGCGTGTGTGTGTGTGTCCGGTCGGCTCGCTGAAATGAGAATACGGCCGTGGCAAGAAGGCCCTGCCTGTCGTAAGAGGCGACTAATCGGTAGGAGTCGAGAGGTGAAGAGGGTATGTGAGTGTGTGCGTGTGTGGGTGTGTGTGTGTTTGTGCGTGTGTAAGTGTGTGTGTGTATGTATGTGTGTGTCCATTCGGCTCGCAGAGATTAAAATACGGCCAAGGCAAGAAGGCCATGCCTGTCGTAAGAGGCAACTAATGGGTAGGAGTCGAGAGGTGAAGAGTGTATGTGTGTGTGTTCGTGTGTGGGTGTGTGTGTTTGTGCGTGTGTAAATGTGTGTGTATGTATGTGTGTGTCCATTCGGTTCGCAGAGATAGGTATACGCCCGTGGCAAGAAGGCCCTGCCTGTCTTAAGAGGCGACTAATGGATAGGAGTCGAGAGGTGGAGAGTGTATTTGTGTGTGTGTGTGTGCGTGTGTGTGTGTGTGTGTGTTTGTGCGTGTGTAAATGTGTGTGTATGTATGTGTGTGTCCATTCGGTTCGCAGAGATAGGTATACGCCCGTGGCAAGAAGGCCCTGCCTGTCTTAAGAGGCGACTAATGGATAGGAGTCGAGAGGTGGAGAGTGTATTTGTGTGTGTGTGTGTGCGTGTGTGTGTGTGTGTGCGTGTGTGTGTGTGTGTGAGTGTATGTGTGTCCGTTCGGCGTGCAGAGATAAGAATACGGCCGAGGCAAGAAGGCCCTGCCTGTCGTAAGTGGCGACTAATTGGTAGGAGTCGAGAGGTGAAGAGTGTATGTGTGTGTGTTCGTGTGTGCGTGTGTGTGCGTGTGTGCGTGCGTGTGTGTGTGAGTGTGTGTGTGTCCACTCGGCTCGCAGAGATTAGAATACGGCCGAGGCAAGAAGGCCATGCCTGTCGTAAGAGGCAACTAATGGGTAGGAGTCGAGAGGTGAAAAGTGTTTTTGTGTGTGTGTGTGTGCGTGTGTGTGTGTGTGAGTGTATGTGTGTCCGTTCGGCTTGAAGAGATAAGAATACGGCCGAGGCAAGAAGGCCCTGCCTCTTGTAAGGGGCGACTAATAGGTAGGAGTCGAGAGGTGAATAGTGTATGTGTATGTGTGTGTGCGTGTGTGGGTGTGTGTGTGTTTGTGCGTGTGTAAATGTGTGTGTATGTATGTGTGTGTCCATTCGGTTCGCAGAGATAGGTATACGCCCGTGGCAAGAAGGCCCTGCCTGTCTTAAGAGGCGACTAATGGATAGGAGTCGAGAGATGGAGAGTGTATTTGTGTGTGTGTGTGCGTGTGTGTGTGTGTGTGCGTGTGTGTGTGTGTGAGTGTATGTGTGTCCGTTCGGCGTGCAGAGATAAGAATACGGCCGAGGCAAGAAGGCCCTGCCTGTCGTAAGTGGCGACTAATTGGTAGGAGTCGAGAGGTGAAGAGTGTATGTGTGTGTGTTCGTGTGTGCGTGTGTGTGCGTGTGTGCGTGCGTGTGTGTGTGAGTGTGTGTGTGTCCACTCGGCTCGCAGAGATTAGAATACGGCCGAGGCAAGAAGGCCATGCCTGTCGTAAGAGGCAACTAATGGGTAGGAGTCGAGAGGAAAAAAGTGTTTTTGTGTGTGTGTGTGTGCGTGTGTGTGTGTGTGAGTGTATGTGTGTCCGTTCGGCGTGCAGAGATAAGAATACGGCCGAGGCAAGAAGGCCCTGCCTTTCGTAAGTGGCGACTAATTGGTAGGAGTCGAGAGGTGAAGAGTGTATGTGTGTGTGTGCGTGTGTGCGTGTGTGTGCGTGTGTGCGTGCGTGTGTGTGTGAGTGTGTGTGTGTCCGTTCGGCTTGCAGAGATAAGAATACGGCCAAGGCAAGAAGGCCCTGCGTGTCGTAAGTGGCGACTAATGGGTAGGAGTCGAGAGGTGAAGAGTGTATTTGTGTGTGTGTGTGTGCGTGTGTGTGTGTGTGAGTGTATGTGTGTCCGTTCGGCGTGCAGAGATAAGAATACGGCCGAGGCAAGAAGGCCCTGCCTGTCGTAAGTGGCGACTAATTGGTAGGAGTCGAGAGGTGAAGAGTGTATGTGTGTGTGTGCGTGTGTGCGTGTGTGTGCGTGTGTGCGTGCGTGTGTGTGTGAGTGTGTGTGTGTCCACTCGGCTCGCAGAGATTAGAATACGGCCGAGGCAAGAAGGCCATGCCTGTCGTAAGAGGCAACTAATGGGTAGGAGTCGAGAGGTGAAAAGTGTATTTGTGTGTGTGCGTGTGTGTGCGTGTGTGCGTGCTTGTGTGTGTGAGTGTGTATGTGTCCGTTCGGCTTGCAGAGATAAGAACACGGCCGTGGCAAGAAGGTCCTGCCTGTCGTAAGAGGCGACTAATGGGTAGGAGTCGAGAGGTGAAAAGTGTATGTGTGTAAGTGCGTGTGTGCGTGTGTGTGCGTGTGTGAGTGTGTGTGTGTGTCCGGTCGGCTCGCAGAGATAAGAACACGGCCATGGCAAGAAGGCTCTGCCTGTCGTAAGAGGCGACTAATGGGTAGGAGTCGAGAGGTGAAGAGTGTATGTGTGTGTGAGTGTGCGTGTGTGTGCGTGTGTGAGTGTGTGTGTATTTGTGTGTGTGAGTGTGTGTGTGTCCAGTCGGCTCGCAGAGATAAGAACACGGCCGTGGCAAGAAGGCCCTGCCTGTCGTAAGAGGCGACTAATGGGTAGGAGTCGAGAGGTGAAGAGTGTATGTGTGTGTGAGTGTGTGTGTGTGTGCGTGTGTGAGTGTGTGTGTGTATTTGTGTGTGTGAGTGTGTGTGTCCAGTCGGCTCGCAGAGATAAGAACACGGCCGTGGCAAGAAGGCCCTGCCTGTCGTAAGAGGCGACTAATGGGTAGGAGTCGAGTGGTGAAGAGTGTATATGTGTGTGCGTATGTGCGTGTGTGTGCGTGTGAGAGTGTGTGTGTATGTGTGTGTGTCCGTTTGGCTGGCAGAGATAAGACCACGACCGAGGCAAGAAGGCCCTGCCTATCGTAAGAGGCGACTAATAGGTAGGAGTCAAGAGGTGAAGAGTGTATGTGTGTGTGTGCGTGTGTGCGTGTGTGTGTGAGTATGTGTGTGTGTATGTGTGTGTGTATCCCTTCGGCTCGCAGAGATAAGAATACGTCCGTGGCAGAAAGGCCATGCCTGCTGTAAGGAGCGACTAATGGGTAGGAGTCGAGAGGTGAAGCGTGTATGTGTGTGTGTGTGTGTATGTGTGCAAGTGTGTGTGTGTGTGTGTCCGTTTGGCTCGCAGAGATAGGTATACGTCCGTGGCAAGAAGGCCCTGCCTGTCTTAAGAGGCGACTAATGGATAGGAGTCGAGAGGTGGAGAGTGTGTGCGTGTGCGTGTGCGTGTGTGTGCGTGTGTTAGTGTGTGTGTATGTGTGTGTGTCTGTTTGGCTTGCAGAGATAAGAATACGGCAGAGGCAAGAAGGCCCTGCCTCTTGTAATGGGCGACTAATAAGTATGAGTCGAGAGGTGAAGAGTGTATGTGTGTGTGCGCGGGTGTGCGTGTGTGTGTGCGTGTGTGAGTGTATGTGTGTGTGCGTGTGTGCGTGCGTGTGTGCGTGTGTGAGTATGTGTGTGTGTGTGTCCGTTCGTCTTGCAGAGATAAGAACACGGCCGAGGCAAGAAGGCCCTGCCTGTCGTAAGAGGCGACTAATAGGTAGGAGTCGAGAGGTGAAGAATATATGTGTGCGTGCGTGTGTGCGTGTGTGTGTGTGTGTAAGTGTATGTGTGTGTGCGTGTGTGCGTGTGTGCGTGCGTGTGTGCGTGTGCGTGTGCGTGTGTGCGTGCGTGTGTGCGTGTGTGTGTGTTTGTGAGTGTGTGTGTGTGTGTGTGTATGTGTGTGTGTCCCTTCGGCTCGCAGAGATAAGAAAACAGCCGTGGCAATAAGGCCATGCAAATCGTACGGGGCGACTAATGGGTAGGAGTCGAGAGCAGAAGAGTATATGTGTGCGTGCGTGTGTGCGTGTGTGTGTGTGAGTGTGTGTGTATGTGTGTGTGTGTGTCCCTTCGGCTCACAGAGATAAGAACTCGGCTGTGGCAAGTAGTCCCTGTCTGTCGTAAGAGGCGCCTAATGGGTAGGAGTCGAAAGGTGAAGAGTGTATGTGTGTGTGTGTGTGCGTGTCTGCGTGTGTTTGTGCTTGTGTGTTTGTGTGCGTGTGTGCGTGCGTGTGTGTGTGAGTGTGTGTATCCGTTCGGCTTGCAGAGTTTCGGAGCAAGAAGGCGCTGCCTCTCGTAAGAGGCGACTAAGGGATAGGAGTCAAGAGGTGGAAAGTGTGTGCGTGTGCGTGTGCGTGTGCATGTGCGTTTGCGTGTGCGTGTGCGTGTGCGTGTGTGTTTGTGTGTTTGTGAGGGTGTGCGTGTGTGCGTGTGTGCCTGTGTGCGTGTGTTTGTGTGTGCGTGTGTGTGTCCGTTCGGCTTGCAGAGATAAGAACACGGCCGTGGCAAGAAGTCCCTGCCTGTCGTAAGAGGAGAATAATGGGTAGAAGTCGAGACGTAAATAGTGTATGTGTGCTTGCGTGTGTGTGTTTGTGTGTGCGTGTGTGTGTGTGTCCGGTCGGCTCGCTGAAATGAGAATACGGCCGTGGCAAGAAGGCCCTGCCTGTCGTAAGAGGCGACTAATCGGTAGGAGTCGAGAGGTGAAGAGGGTATGTGAGTGTGTGCGTGTGTGGGTGTGTGTGTGTTTGTGCGTGTGTAAGTGTGTGTGTGTATGTATGTGTGTGTCCATTCGGCTCGCAGAGATTAAAATACGGCCAAGGCAAGAAGGCCATGCCTGTCGTAAGAGGCGACTAATGGGTAGGAGTCGAGAGGTGAAGAGTGTATTTGTGTGTGTGTGTGTGTGTGCGAGTTTGTGCGTATGTGCGTGCGTGTGTTTGAGTGTGTGTGTGTCCGTTCGGCTTGCAGAGATAAGAATACGGCCGAGGCAAGAAGGCCCTGCCTCTTGTAAGGGGCGACTAATAGGTAGGAGTCGAGAGGTGAATAGTGTATGTGTATGTGTGTGTGCGTGTGTGGGTGTGTGTGTGTTTGTGCGTGTGTAAATGTGTGTGTGTATGTATGTGTGTGTCCATTCGGTTCGCAGAGATAGGTATACGCCCGTGGCAAGAAGGCCCTGCCTGTCTTAAGAGGCGACTAATGGATAGGAGTCGAGAGGTGGAGAGTGTATTTGTGTGTGTGTGTGTGCGTGTGTGTGTGTGCGTGTGTGTGTGTGTGTGAGTGTATGTGTGTCCGTTCGGCGTGCAGAGATAAGAATACGGCCGAGGCAAGAAGGCCCTGCCTGTCGTAAGTGGCGACTAATTGGTAGGAGTCGAGAGGTGAAGAGTGTATGTGTGTGTGTGCGTGTGTGCGTGTGTGTGCGTGTGTGCGTGCGTGTGTGTGTGAGTGTGTGTGTGTCCACTCGGCTCGCAGAGATTAGAATACGGCCGAGGCAAGAAGGCCATGCCTGTCGTAAGAGGCAACTAATGGGTAGGAGTCGAGAGGTGAAAAGTGTTTTTGTGTGTGTGTGTGCGTGTGTGTGTGTGTGAGTGTATGTGTGTCCGTTCGGCGTGCAGAGATAAGAATACGGCCGAGGCAAGAAGGCCCTGCCTGTCGTAAGTGGCGACTAATTGGTAGGAGTCGAGAGGTGAAGAGTGTATGTGTGTGTGTGCGTGTGTGCGTGTGTGTGCGTGTGTGCGTGCGTGTGTGTGTGAGTGTGTGTGTGTCCGTTCGGCTTGCAGAGATAAGAATACGGCCGAGGCAAGAAGGCCCTGCGTGTCGTAAGTGGCGACTAATGGGTAGGAGTCGAGAGGTGAAGAGTGTATTTGTGTGTGTGTGTGTGCGTGTGTGTGTGTGTGAGTGTATGTGTGTCCGTTCGGCGTGCAGAGATAAGAATACGGCCGAGGCAAGAAGGCCCTGCCTGTCGTAAGTGGCGACTAATTGGTAGGAGTCGAGAGGTGAAGAGTGTATGTGTGTGTGTGCGTGTGTGCGTGTGTGTGCGTGTGTGCGTGCGTGTGTGTGTGAGTGTGTGTGTGTCCACTCGGCTCGCAGAGATTAGAATACGGCCGAGGCAAGAAGGCCATGCCTGTCGTAAGAGGCAACTAATGGGTAGGAGTCGAGAGGTGAAAAGTGTTTTTGTGTGTGTGCGTGTGTGTGCGTGTGTGCGTGCTTGTGTGTGTGAGTGTGTATGTGTCCGTTCGGCTTGCAGAGATAAGAACACGGCCGTGGCAAGAAGGCCCTGCCTGTCGTAAGAGGCGACTAATGGGTAGGAGTCGAGAGGTGAAGAGTGTATGTGTGTAAGTGCGTGTGTGCGTGTGTGTGCGTGTGTGAGTGTGTGTGTGTGTCCGGTCGGCTCGCAGAGATAAGAACACGGCCATGGCAAGAAGGCTCTGCCTGTCGTAAGAGGCGACTAATGGGTAGGAGTCGAGAGGTGAAGAGTGTATGTGTGTGTGAGTGTGCGTGTGTGTGCGTGTGTGAGTGTGTGTGTATTTGTGTGTGTGAGTGTGTGTGTGTCCAGTCGGCTCGCAGAGATAAGAACACGGCCGTGGCAAGAAGGCCCTGCCTGTCGTAAGAGGCGACTAATGGGTAGGAGTCGAGAGGTGAAGAGTGTATGTGTGTGTGAGTGTGTGTGTGTGTGCGTGTGTGAGTGTGTGTGTGTATTTGTGTGTGTGAGTGTGTGTGTCCAGTCGGCTCGCAGAGATAAGAACACGGCCGTGGCAAGAAGGCCCTGCCTGTCGTAAGAGGCGACTAATGGGTAGGAGTCGAGTGGTGAAGAGTGTATATGTGTGTGCGTATGTGCGTGTGTGTGCGTGTGAGAGTGTGTGTGTATGTGTGTGTGTCCGTTTGGCTGGCAGAGATAAGACCACGACCGAGGCAAGAAGGCCCTGCCTATCGTAAGAGGCGACTAATAGGTAGGAGTCAAGAGGTGAAGAGTGTATGTGTGTGTGTGCGTGTGTGCGTGTGTGTGTGAGTATGTGTGTGTGTATGTGTGTGTGTATCCCTTCGGCTCGCAGAGATAAGAATACGTCCGTGGCAGAAAGGCCATGCCTGCTGTAAGGAGCGACTAATGGGTAGGAGTCGAGAGGTGAAGCGTGTATGTGTGTGTGTGTGTATGTGTGCAAGTGTGTGTGTGTGTGTCCGTTCGGCTGGCAGAGATAGGTATACGTCCGTGGCAAGAAGGCCCTGCCTGTCTTAAGAGGCGACTAATGGATAGGAGTCGAAAGGTGGAGAGTGTGTGCGTGTGCATGTGCGTGTGTGTGCGTGTGTAAGTGTGTGTGTATGTGTGTGTGTGTCTGTTTGGCTTGCAGAGATAAGAATACGGCAGAGGCAAGAAGGCCCTGCCTCTTGTAATGGGCGACTAATAAGTAGGAGTCGAGAGGTGAAGAGTGTATGTGGGTGTGCGCGGGTGTGCGTGTGTGTGTGCGTGTGTGAATGTATGTGTGTGCGTGTGTGCGTGCGTGTGTGCATGTGTGAGTATGTGTGTGTGTGTGTCCGTTCGTCTTGCAGAGATAAGAACACGGCCGTGGCAAGAAGGCCCTGCCTGTCGTAAGAGGCGACTAATGGGTAGGAGTCGAGAGGTGAAGAGTGTATGTGTGTGTGAGTGTGTGTGTGTGTGCGTGTGTGAGTGTGTGTGTGTATTTGTGTGTGTGAGTGTGTGTGTCCAGTCGGCTCGCAGAGATAAGAACACGGCCGTGGCAAGAAGGCCCTGCCTGTCGTAAGAGGCGACTAATGGGTAGGAGTCGAGTGGTGAAGAGTGTATATGTGTGTGCGTATGTGCGTGTGTGTGCGTGTGAGAGTGTGTGTGTATGTGTGTGTGTCCGTTTGGCTGGCAGAGATAAGACCACGACCGAGGCAAGAAGGCCCTGCCTATCGTAAGAGGCGACTAATAGGTAGGAGTCAAGAGGTGAAGAGTGTATGTGTGTGTGTGCGTGTGTGCGTGTGTGTGTGAGTATGTGTGTGTGTATGTGTGTGTGTATCCCTTCGGCTCGCAGAGATAAGAATACGTCCGTGGCAGAAAGGCCATGCCTGCTGTAAGGAGCGACTAATGGGTAGGAGTCGAGAGGTGAAGCGTGTATGTGTGTGTGTGTGTGTATGTGTGCAAGTGTGTGTGTGTGTGTGTCCGTTTGGCTCGCAGAGATAGGTATACGTCCGTGGCAAGAAGGCCCTGCCTGTCTTAAGAGGCGACTAATGGATAGGAGTCGAGAGGTGGAGAGTGTGTGCGTGTGCGTGTGCGTGTGTGTGCGTGTGTTAGTGTGTGTGTATGTGTGTGTGTCTGTTTGGCTTGCAGAGATAAGAATACGGCAGAGGCAAGAAGGCCCTGCCTCTTGTAATGGGCGACTAATAAGTATGAGTCGAGAGGTGAAGAGTGTATGTGTGTGTGCGCGGGTGTGCGTGTGTGTGTGCGTGTGTGAGTGTATGTGTGTGTGCGTGTGTGCGTGCGTGTGTGCGTGTGTGAGTATGTGTGTGTGTGTGTCCGTTCGTCTTGCAGAGATAAGAACACGGCCGAGGCAAGAAGGCCCTGCCTGTCGTAAGAGGCGACTAATAGGTAGGAGTCGAGAGGTGAAGAATATATGTGTGCGTGCGTGTGTGCGTGTGTGTGTGTGTGTAAGTGTATGTGTGTGTGCGTGTGTGCGTGTGTGCGTGCGTGTGTGCGTGTGCGTGTGCGTGTGTGCGTGCGTGTGTGCGTGTGTGTGTGTTTGTGAGTGTGTGTGTGTGTGTGTGTATGTGTGTGTGTCCCTTCGGCTCGCAGAGATAAGAAAACAGCCGTGGCAATAAGGCCATGCAAATCGTACGGGGCGACTAATGGGTAGGAGTCGAGAGCAGAAGAGTATATGTGTGCGTGCGTGTGTGCGTGTGTGTGTGTGAGTGTGTGTGTATGTGTGTGTGTGTGTCCCTTCGGCTCACAGAGATAAGAACTCGGCTGTGGCAAGTAGTCCCTGTCTGTCGTAAGAGGCGCCTAATGGGTAGGAGTCGAAAGGTGAAGAGTGTATGTGTGTGTGTGTGTGCGTGTCTGCGTGTGTTTGTGCTTGTGTGTTTGTGTGCGTGTGTGCGTGCGTGTGTGTGTGAGTGTGTGTATCCGTTCGGCTTGCAGAGTTTCGGAGCAAGAAGGCGCTGCCTCTCGTAAGAGGCGACTAAGGGATAGGAGTCAAGAGGTGGAAAGTGTGTGCGTGTGCGTGTGCGTGTGCATGTGCGTTTGCGTGTGCGTGTGCGTGTGCGTGTGTGTTTGTGTGTTTGTGAGGGTGTGCGTGTGTGCGTGTGTGCCTGTGTGCGTGTGTTTGTGTGTGCGTGTGTGTGTCCGTTCGGCTTGCAGAGATAAGAACACGGCCGTGGCAAGAAGTCCCTGCCTGTCGTAAGAGGAGAATAATGGGTAGAAGTCGAGACGTAAATAGTGTATGTGTGCTTGCGTGTGTGTGTTTGTGTGTGCGTGTGTGTGTGTGTCCGGTCGGCTCGCTGAAATGAGAATACGGCCGTGGCAAGAAGGCCCTGCCTGTCGTAAGAGGCGACTAATCGGTAGGAGTCGAGAGGTGAAGAGGGTATGTGAGTGTGTGCGTGTGTGGGTGTGTGTGTGTTTGTGCGTGTGTAAGTGTGTGTGTGTATGTATGTGTGTGTCCATTCGGCTCGCAGAGATTAAAATACGGCCAAGGCAAGAAGGCCATGCCTGTCGTAAGAGGCGACTAATGGGTAGGAGTCGAGAGGTGAAGAGTGTATTTGTGTGTGTGTGTGTGTGTGCGAGTTTGTGCGTATGTGCGTGCGTGTGTTTGAGTGTGTGTGTGTCCGTTCGGCTTGCAGAGATAAGAATACGGCCGAGGCAAGAAGGCCCTGCCTCTTGTAAGGGGCGACTAATAGGTAGGAGTCGAGAGGTGAATAGTGTATGTGTATGTGTGTGTGCGTGTGTGGGTGTGTGTGTGTTTGTGCGTGTGTAAATGTGTGTGTGTATGTATGTGTGTGTCCATTCGGTTCGCAGAGATAGGTATACGCCCGTGGCAAGAAGGCCCTGCCTGTCTTAAGAGGCGACTAATGGATAGGAGTCGAGAGGTGGAGAGTGTATTTGTGTGTGTGTGTGTGCGTGTGTGTGTGTGCGTGTGTGTGTGTGTGAGTGTATGTGTGTCCGTTCGGCGTGCAGAGATAAGAATACGGCCGAGGCAAGAAGGCCCTGCCTGTCGTAAGTGGCGACTAATTGGTAGGAGTCGAGAGGTGAAGAGTGTATGTGTGTGTGTGCGTGTGTGCGTGTGTGTGCGTGTGTGCGTGCGTGTGTGTGTGAGTGTGTGTGTGTCCACTCGGCTCGCAGAGATTAGAATACGGCCGAGGCAAGAAGGCCATGCCTGTCGTAAGAGGCAACTAATGGGTAGGAGTCGAGAGGTGAAAAGTGTTTTTGTGTGTGTGTGTGCGTGTGTGTGTGTGTGAGTGTATGTGTGTCCGTTCGGCGTGCAGAGATAAGAATACGGCCGAGGCAAGAAGGCCCTGCCTGTCGTAAGTGGCGACTAATTGGTAGGAGTCGAGAGGTGAAGAGTGTATGTGTGTGTGTGCGTGTGTGCGTGTGTGTGCGTGTGTGCGTGCGTGTGTGTGTGAGTGTGTGTGTGTCCGTTCGGCTTGCAGAGATAAGAATACGGCCGAGGCAAGAAGGCCCTGCGTGTCGTAAGTGGCGACTAATGGGTAGGAGTCGAGAGGTGAAGAGTGTATTTGTGTGTGTGTGTGTGCGTGTGTGTGTGTGTGAGTGTATGTGTGTCCGTTCGGCGTGCAGAGATAAGAATACGGCCGAGGCAAGAAGGCCCTGCCTGTCGTAAGTGGCGACTAATTGGTAGGAGTCGAGAGGTGAAGAGTGTATGTGTGTGTGTGCGTGTGTGCGTGTGTGTGCGTGTGTGCGTGCGTGTGTGTGTGAGTGTGTGTGTGTCCACTCGGCTCGCAGAGATTAGAATACGGCCGAGGCAAGAAGGCCATGCCTGTCGTAAGAGGCAACTAATGGGTAGGAGTCGAGAGGTGAAAAGTGTTTTTGTGTGTGTGCGTGTGTGTGCGTGTGTGCGTGCTTGTGTGTGTGAGTGTGTATGTGTCCGTTCGGCTTGCAGAGATAAGAACACGGCCGTGGCAAGAAGGCCCTGCCTGTCGTAAGAGGCGACTAATGGGTAGGAGTCGAGAGGTGAAGAGTGTATGTGTGTAAGTGCGTGTGTGCGTGTGTGTGCGTGTGTGAGTGTGTGTGTGTGTCCGGTCGGCTCGCAGAGATAAGAACACGGCCATGGCAAGAAGGCTCTGCCTGTCGTAAGAGGCGACTAATGGGTAGGAGTCGAGAGGTGAAGAGTGTATGTGTGTGTGAGTGTGCGTGTGTGTGCGTGTGTGAGTGTGTGTGTATTTGTGTGTGTGAGTGTGTGTGTGTCCAGTCGGCTCGCAGAGATAAGAACACGGCCGTGGCAAGAAGGCCCTGCCTGTCGTAAGAGGCGACTAATGGGTAGGAGTCGAGAGGTGAAGAGTGTATGTGTGTGTGAGTGTGTGTGTGTGTGCGTGTGTGAGTGTGTGTGTGTATTTGTGTGTGTGAGTGTGTGTGTCCAGTCGGCTCGCAGAGATAAGAACACGGCCGTGGCAAGAAGGCCCTGCCTGTCGTAAGAGGCGACTAATGGGTAGGAGTCGAGTGGTGAAGAGTGTATATGTGTGTGCGTATGTGCGTGTGTGTGCGTGTGAGAGTGTGTGTGTATGTGTGTGTGTCCGTTTGGCTGGCAGAGATAAGACCACGACCGAGGCAAGAAGGCCCTGCCTATCGTAAGAGGCGACTAATAGGTAGGAGTCAAGAGGTGAAGAGTGTATGTGTGTGTGTGCGTGTGTGCGTGTGTGTGTGAGTATGTGTGTGTGTATGTGTGTGTGTATCCCTTCGGCTCGCAGAGATAAGAATACGTCCGTGGCAGAAAGGCCATGCCTGCTGTAAGGAGCGACTAATGGGTAGGAGTCGAGAGGTGAAGCGTGTATGTGTGTGTGTGTGTATGTGTGCAAGTGTGTGTGTGTGTGTCCGTTCGGCTGGCAGAGATAGGTATACGTCCGTGGCAAGAAGGCCCTGCCTGTCTTAAGAGGCGACTAATGGATAGGAGTCGAAAGGTGGAGAGTGTGTGCGTGTGCATGTGCGTGTGTGTGCGTGTGTAAGTGTGTGTGTATGTGTGTGTGTGTCTGTTTGGCTTGCAGAGATAAGAATACGGCAGAGGCAAGAAGGCCCTGCCTCTTGTAATGGGCGACTAATAAGTAGGAGTCGAGAGGTGAAGAGTGTATGTGGGTGTGCGCGGGTGTGCGTGTGTGTGTGCGTGTGTGAATGTATGTGTGTGCGTGTGTGCGTGCGTGTGTGCATGTGTGAGTATGTGTGTGTGTGTGTCCGTTCGTCTTGCAGAGATAAGAACACGGCCGAGGCAAGAAGGCCCTGCCTGTCGTA
>NW_027311885.1:1167500-1195000 GCF_040954645.1 Diabrotica undecimpunctata
TGCAGAGATAAGAATACGGCCGAGGCAAGAAGGCCCTGCCTGTCGTAAGTGGCGACTAATTGGTAGGAGTCGAGAGGTGAAGAGTGTATGTGTGTGTGTTCGTGTGTGCGTGTGTGTGCGTGTGTGCGTGCGTGTGTGTGTGAGTGTGTGTGTGTCCACTCGGCTCGCAGAGATTAGAATACGGCCGAGGCAAGAAGGCCATGCCTGTCGTAAGAGGCAACTAATGGGTAGGAGTCGAGAGGTAAAAAGTGTTTTTGTGTGTGTGTGTGTGCGTGTGTGTGTGTGTGAGTGTATGTGTGTCCGTTCGGCGTGCAGAGATAAGAATACGGCCGAGGCAAGAAGGCCCTGCCTGTCGTAAGTGGCGACTAATTGGTAGGAGTCGAGAGGTGAAGAGTGTATGTGTGTGTGTGCGTGTGTGCGTGTGTGTGCGTGTGTGCGTGCGTGTGTGGGTGAGTGTGTGTGTGTCTGTTCGGCTTGCAGAGATAAGAATTCGGCCAAGGCAAGAAGGCCCTGCGTGTCGTAAGTGGCGACTAATGGGTGGGAGTCGAGAGGTGAAGAGTGTATTTGTGTGTGTGTGTGTGCGTGTGTGTGTGTGTGAGTGTATGTGTGTCCGTTCGGTGTGCAGAGATAAGAATACGGCCGAGGCAAGAAGGCCCTGCCTGTCGTAAGTGGCGACTAATTGGTAGGAGTCGAGAGGTGAAGAGTGTATGTGTGTGTGTGCGTGTGTGCGTGTGTGTGCGTGTGTGCGTGCGTGTGTGTGTGAGTGTGTGTGTGTCCACTCGGCTCGCAGAGATTAGAATACAGCCGAGGCAAGAAGGCCATGCCTGTCGTAAGAGGCAACTAATGGGTAGGAGTCGAGAGGTGAAAAGTGTATTTGTGTGTGTGCGTGTGTGTGCGTGTGTGCGTGCTTGTGTGTGTGAGTGTGTATGTGTCCGTTCGGCTTGCAGAGATAAGAACACGGCCGTGGCAAGAAGGTCCTGCCTGTCGTAAGAGGCGACTAATGGGTAGGAGTCGAGAGGTGAAGAGTGTATGTGTGTAAGTGCGTGTGTGCGTGTGTGTGCGTGTGTGAGTGTGTGTGTGTGTCCGGTCGGCTCGCAGAGATAAGAACACGGCCATGGCAAGAAGGCTCTGCCTGTCGTAAGAGGCGACTAATGGGTAGGAGTCGAGAGGTGAAGAGTGTATGTGTGTGTGAGTGTGCGTGTGTGTGCGTGTGTGAGTGTGTGTGTATTTGTGTGTGTGAGTGTGTGTGTGTCCAGTCGGCTCGCAGAGATAAGAACACGGCCGTGGCAAGAAGGCCCTGCCTGTCGTAAGAGGCGACTAATGGGTAGGAGTCGAGAGGTGAAGAGTGTATGTGTGTGTGAGTGTGTGTGTGTGTGCGTGTGTGAGTGTGTGTGTGTATTTGTGTGTGTGAGTGTGTGTGTCCAGTCGGCTCGCAGAGATAAGAACACGGCCGTGGCAAGAAGGCCCTGCCTGTCGTAAGAGGCGACTAATGGGTAGGAGTCGAGTGGTGAAGAGTGTATATGTGTGTGCGTATGTGCGTGTGTGTGCGTGTGAGAGTGTGTGTGTATGTGTGTGTGTCCGTTTGGCTGGCAGAGATAAGACCACGACCGAGGCAAGAAGGCCCTGCCTATCGTAAGAGGCGACTAATAGGTAGGAGTCAAGAGGTGAAGAGTGTATGTGTGTGTGTGCGTGTGTGTGTGAGTATGTGTGTGTGTATGTGTGTGTGTATCCCTTCGGCTCGCAGAGATAAGAATACGTCCGTGGCAGAAAGGCCATGCCTGCTGTAAGGAGCGACTAATGGGTAGGAGTCGAGAGGTGAAGCGTGTATGTGTGTGTGTGTGTGTATGTGTGCAAGTGTGTGTGTGTGTGTCCGTTAGGCTCGCAGAGATAGGTATACGTCCGTGGCAAGAAGGCCCGGCCTGTCTTAAGAGGCGACTAATGGATAGGAGTCGAGAGGTGGAGAGTGTGTGCGTGTGCGTGTGCGTGTGTGTGCGTGTGTTAGTGTGTGTGTATGTGTGTGTGTCTGTTTGGCTTGCAGAGATAAGAATACGGCAGAGGCAAGAAGGCCCTGCCTCTTGTAATGGGCGACTAATAAGTATGAGTCGAGAGGTGAAGAGTGTATGTGTGTGTGCGCGGGTGTGCGTGTGTGTGTGCGTGTGTGAGTGTATGTGTGTGTGCGTGTGTGCGTGCGTGTGTGCGTGTGTGAGTATGTGTGTGTGTGTGTCCGTTCGTCTTGCAGAGATAAGAACACGGCCGAGGCAAGAAGGCCCTGCCTGTCGTAAGAGGCGACTAATAGGTAGGAGTCGAGAGGTGAAGAATATATGTGTGCGTGCGTGTGTGCGTGTGTGTGTGTGTGTAAGTGTATGTGTGTGTGCGTGTGTGCGTGTGTGCGTGCGTGTGTGCGTGTGCGTGTGCGTGTGTGCGTGCGTGTGTGTGTGTGTGTGTTTGTGAGTGTGTGTGTGTGTGTGTGTATGTGTGTGTGTCCCTTCGGCTCGCAGAGATAAGAAAACAGCCGTGGCAATAAGGCCATGCAAATCGTACGGGGCGACTAATGGGTAGGAGTCGAGAGCAGAAGAGTATATGTGTGCGTGCGTGTGTGCGTGTGTGTGTGTGAGTGTGTGTGTATGTGTGTGTGTGTCCCTTCGGCTCACAGAGATAAGAACTCGGCTGTGGCAAGTAGTCCCTGTCTGTCGTAAGAGGCGCCTAATGGGTAGGAGTCGAAAGGTGAAGAGTGTATGTGTGTGTGTGTGCGTGTCTGCGTGTGTTTGTGCTTGTGTGTTTGTGTGCGTGTGTGCGTGCGTGTGTGTGTGAGTGTGTGTATCCGTTCGGCTTGCAGAGTTTCGGAGCAAGAAGGCGCTGCCTCTCGTAAGAGTCGACTAAGGGATAGGAGTCAAGAGGTGGAAAGTGTGTGCGTGTGCGTGTGCGTGTGCATGTGCGTTTGCGTGTGCGTGTGCGTGTGCGTGTGTGTTTGTGTGTTTGTGAGGGTGTGCGTGTGTGCGTGTGTGCCTGTGTGCGTGTGTTTGTGTGTGCGTGTGTGTGTCCGTTCGGCTTGCAGAGATAAGAACACGGCCGTATCAAGAAGTCCCTGCCTGTCGTAAGAGGAGAATAATGGGTAGAAGTCGAGACGTAAATAGTGTATGTGTGCTTGCGTGTGTGTGTTTGTGTGTGCGTGTGTGTGTGTGTCCGGTCGGCTCGCTGAAATGAGAATACGGCCGTGGCAAGAAGGCCCTGCCTGTCGTAAGAGGCGACTAATCGGTAGGAGTCGAGAGGTGAAGAGGGTATGTGAGTGTGTGCGTGTGTGGGTGTGTGTGTGTTTGTGCGTGTGTAAGTGTGTGTGTGTATGTATGTGTGTGTCCATTCGGCTCGCAGAGATTAAAATACGGCCAAGGCAAGAAGGCCATGCCTGTCGTAAGAGGCGACTAATGGGTAGGAGTCGAGAGGTGAAGAGTGTATTTGTGTGTGTGTGTGTGTGCGAGTTTGTGCGTATGTGCGTGCGTGTGTTTGAGTGTGTGTGTGTCCGTTCGGCTTGCAGAGATAAGAATACGGCCGAGGCAAGAAGGCCCTGCCTCTTGTAAGGGGCGACTAATAGGTAGGAGTCGAGAGGTGAATAGTGTATGTGTATGTGTGTGTGCGTGTGTGGGTGTGTGTGTGTTTGTGCGTGTGTAAATGTGTGTGTGTATGTATGTGTGTGTCCATTCGGTTCGCAGAGATAGGTATACGCCCGTGGCAAGAAGGCCCTGCCTGTCTTAAGAGGCGACTAATGGATAGGAGTCGAGAGGTGGAGAGTGTATTTGTGTGTGTGTGTGTGCGTGTGTGTGTGTGCGTGTGTGTGTGTGTGAGTGTATGTGTGTCCGTTCGGCGTGCAGAGATAAGAATACGGCCGAGGCAAGAAGGCCCTGCCTGTCGTAAGTGGCGACTAATTGGTAGGAGTCGAGAGGTGAAGAGTGTATGTGTGTGTGTGCGTGTGTGCGTGTGTGTGCGTGTGTGCGTGCGTGTGTGTGTGAGTGTGTGTGTGTCCACTCGGCTCGCAGAGATTAGAATACGGCCGAGGCAAGAAGGCCATGCCTGTCGTAAGAGGCAACTAATGGGTAGGAGTCGAGAGGTGAAAAGTGTTTTTGTGTGTGTGTGTGCGTGTGTGTATGTGTGTGAGTGTATGTGTGTCCGTTCGGCGTGCAGAGATAAGAATACGGCCGAGGCAAGAAGGCCCTGCCTGTCGTAAGTGGCGACTAATTGGTAGGAGTCGAGAGGTGAAGAGTGTATGTGTGTGTGTGCGTGTGTGCGTGTGTGTGCGTGTGTGCGTGCGTGTGTGTGTGAGTGTGTGTGTGTCCGTTCGGCTTGCAGAGATAAGAATACGGCCGAGGCAAGAAGGCCCTGCGTGTCGTAAGTGGCGACTAATGGGTAGGAGTCGAGAGGTGAAGAGTGTATTTGTGTGTGTGTGTGTGCGTGTGTGTGTGTGTGAGTGTATGTGTGTCCGTTCGGCGTGCAGAGATAAGAATACGGCCGAGGCAAGAAGGCCCTGCCTGTCGTAAGTGGCGACTAATTGGTAGGAGTCGAGAGGTGAAGAGTGTATGTGTGTGTGTGCGTGTGTGCGTGTGTGTGCGTGTGTGCGTGCGTGTGTGTGTGAGTGTGTGTGTGTCCACTCGGCTCGCAGAGATTAGAATACGGCCGAGGCAAGAAGGCCATGCCTGTCGTAAGAGGCAACTAATGGGTAGGAGTCGAGAGGTGAAAAGTGTTTTTGTGTGTGTGCGTGTGTGTGCGTGTGTGCGTGCTTGTGTGTGTGAGTGTGTATGTGTCCGTTCGGCTTGCAGAGATAAGAACACGGCCGTGGCAAGAAGGCCCTGCCTGTCGTAAGAGGCGACTAATGGGTAGGAGTCGAGAGGTGAAGAGTGTATGTGTGTAAGTGCGTGTGTGCGTGTGTGTGCGTGTGTGAGTGTGTGTGTGTGTCCGGTCGGCTCGCAGAGATAAGAACACGGCCATGGCAAGAAGGCTCTGCCTGTCGTAAGAGGCGACTAATGGGTAGGAGTCGAGAGGTGAAGAGTGTATGTGTGTGTGAGTGTGCGTGTGTGTGCGTGTGTGAGTGTGTGTGTATTTGTGTGTGTGAGTGTGTGTGTGTCCAGTCGGCTCGCAGAGATAAGAACACGGCCGTGGCAAGAAGGCCCTGCCTGTCGTAAGAGGCGACTAATGGGTAGGAGTCGAGAGGTGAAGAGTGTATGTGTGTGTGAGTGTGTGTGTGTGTGCGTGTGTGAGTGTGTGTGTGTATTTGTGTGTGTGAGTGTGTGTGTCCAGTCGGCTCGCAGAGATAAGAACACGGCCGTGGCAAGAAGGCCCTGCCTGTCGTAAGAGGCGACTAATGGGTAGGAGTCGAGTGGTGAAGAGTGTATATGTGTGTGCGTATGTGCGTGTGTGTGCGTGTGAGAGTGTGTGTGTATGTGTGTGTGTCCGTTTGGCTGGCAGAGATAAGACCACGACCGAGGCAAGAAGGCCCTGCCTATCGTAAGAGGCGACTAATAGGTAGGAGTCAAGAGGTGAAGAGTGTATGTGTGTGTGTGCGTGTGTGCGTGTGTGTGTGAGTATGTGTGTGTGTATGTGTGTGTGTATCCCTTCGGCTCGCAGAGATAAGAATACGTCCGTGGCAGAAAGGCCATGCCTGCTGTAAGAAGCGACTAATGGGTAGGAGTCGAGAGGTGAAGCGTGTATGTGTGTGTGTGTGTATGTGTGCAAGTGTGTGTGTGTGTGTCCGTTCGGCTCGCAGAGATAGGTATACGTCCGTGGCAAGAAGGCCCTGCCTGTCTTAAGAGGCGACTAATGGATAGGAGTCGAAAGGTGGAGAGTGTGTGCGTGTGCATGTGCGTGTGTGTGCGTGTGTAAGTGTGTGTGTATGTGTGTGTGTGTCTGTTTGGCTTGCAGAGATAAGAATACGGCAGAGGCAAGAAGGCCCTGCCTCTTGTAATGGGCGACTAATAAGTAGGAGTCGAGAGGTGAAGAGTGTATGTGGGTGTGCGCGGGTGTGCGTGTGTGTGTGCGTGTGTGAATGTATGTGTGTGCGTGTGTGCGTGCGTGTGTGCGTGTGTGAGTATGTGTGTGTGTGTGTCCGTTCGTCTTGCAGAGATAAGAACACGGCCGAGGCAAGAAGGCCCTGCCTGTCGTAAGAGGCGACTAATAGGTAGGAGTCGAGAGGTGAAGAATGTATGTGTGTGTGCGTGTGTGCGTGTGTGTGTGTGTGTGTGTGAGTGTATGTGTGTGTGCGTGTGTGCGTGCGTGTGTGCGTGTGTGAGTATGTGTGTGTGTGTGTCCGTTCGTCTTGCAGAGATAAGAACACGGCCGAGGCAAGAAGGCCCTGCCTGTCGTAAGAGGCGACTAATAGGTAGGAGTCGAGAGGTGAAGAATGTATGTGTGTGTGCGTGTGTGCGTGTGTGTGTGTGTGAGTGTATGTGTGTGTGCGTGTGTGCGTGCGTGTGTGCGTGTGTGAGTATGTGTGTGTGTGTCTGTTCGTCTTGCAGAGATAAGAACACGGCCGAGGCAAGAAGGCCCTGCCTGTCGTAAGAGGGACTAATAGGTAGGAGTCGAGAGGTGAAGAGTGTATGTGTGTGTGTGCGTGTGTGCGTGTGTGTGTGCGTGTGTGAGTATGTGTGTGTCCGTTCGGCTTGCAGAGATAAGAACACGGCCAAGGCAAGAAGGCCCTGCCTGTCGTAAGAGGCGACTAATAGGTAGGAGTCGAGAGGTGAAGAATGTATGTGTGTGTGCGTGTGTGCGTGTGTGTGTGTGTGAGTGTATGTGTGTGTGCGTGTGTGCGTGCGTGTGTGCGTGTGTGAGTATGTGTGTGTGTGTCCGTTCGTCTTGCAGAGATAAGAACACGGCCGAGGCAAGAAGGCCCTGCCTGTCGTGAGAGGCGACTAATAGGTAGGATTAGAGAGGTGAAGAATGTATGTGTGTGTGCGTGTGTGCGAGTTTGTGTGTATGTGTGTGTGTGTCCCATCGCTCGCAGAGATAAGAAAAAAGCGGTGGCAAGAAGGCCATGCCTGTCGTAAGAGGCGACTAATGGATAGGAGTCGAGAGGTGGAGAGTGTGTGCGGGTGCGTGTGCGTGTGCGTGTGTGTGTGTGCGTGTGTGTGTGTGTCCGTTTGGCTTGCAGAGATAAGAACACGGCCGTGGCAAGAAGTCCCTGCCTGTCGTAAGAGGAGAAAAATGGGTGGGAGTCGAGAGGTGAAGAGTGTATGTGTGTGTGTGCTTTTGTGCGTGCGTGTGTGAGTGTGTGTGTATGTGTGTGTGTGTCAGTGTGTGTGTGTGTGTCCGGTCGGCTCGCAAAGATAAGAACACGGCCGTGGCAAGAAGGCACTGCCTGTCGTTAAGAGGCGACTAATGGGTAGGAGTCGAGAGGTGAAGAGGGTATGTGTGTGTGTGCGTGTGTGCGTATGTGTGCGTGTGTCTGTGTGTATGTGTGTGTGTCTGCTTGGCTTGCAGAGATAAGAATACGGCCGAGGCAAGAAGGCCCTGCCTCTTGTAAGGGGCGACTAATAAGTAGGAGTCGAGAGGTGAAGAGTGTATGTGTGTATGCGTGTGTGCGTGTGTGTGCGTGTGTGAGTATGTGTGTGTGTTAGTTCGGCTTGCAGAGATAAGAGCACGACCGAGGCAAGAAGGCCCTGCCTATCGTAAGAGGCGACTAATAGGTAGGAGTCGAGAGGTGAAGAGTGTATGTGTGTGTGTGCGTGTGTGCGTGTGTGTGTGCGTGTGTAAGTGTATGCGTGTGCGTGTGTGCGTGCGTGTGTGCGTGTGTGTGTGCGTGTGTGCGTGCGTGTTTGCGCGTGTGTGTGTGTTTGTGTGTGTGTGTGTGTGTGTATGTGTGTGTGTGTCCCTTCGGCTCGCAGAGATAAGAAAACAGCCGTGGCAAGAAGGCCATGCCAGCCGTAAGGGGCGACTAATGGGTAGGAGTCGAGAAGTGAAGAGTGTATGTGTGCGTGCGTGTGTGTGTGAATGTGTGTGTGTGTGTATGTGTGTGTGTATGTGTGTGTGTCCCTTCTGCTCGCAGAGATAAAAATACAGCCGTGACAAGAAGGCCATGCTTGCTGTAAGGAGCGACTAATTGGTAGGAGTCGAGAGGTGAAGCGTGTATGTGTGTTTGTGTGTGTGTATGTGTGTGCAAGTGTGTGTGTGTGTCCGTTCGGCTCGCAGAGATAGGAATACGTCTGTGGCAAGAAGGCCCTGCCTGTCTTAAGAGGCTTCTAATGGATAGGAGTCGAGAGGTGGAGAGTGTGTGCGTGTGCGTGTGTTTGTGTGTGCGTGTGTGTGTGTCCGTTCGGCTTGCAAAGATAAGAACACCGCCGTGGCAAGAAGGCCCTGCCTGTCGTAAGAGGCGACTAATGGGTAGGAGTCGAGAGGTGAAGAGTGTATATGTGTGTGTGCGCGTGTGTGCGTGCGTGTGTGTGTGTGTTCTTGTATGTGTGTGTGTGAGTGTGTGTGTGTCCGGTCGGCTCGCAGAGATAAGAACATGGCCGTGGCAGGAAGGCCCTGCCTGTCGTAAGAGGCGACTAATGGGTAGGAGTCGAGAGGTGAAGAGTGTATGTGTGTGTGTGCGTGTGTGCGTGTGTGTGTGCGTGTGTGAGTGTGTGTATGTGTGTGTGTCCGTCTGGCTTGCAGAGGTAAGAATACGGCCAAGGCAAGAAGACCCTGCCAGTTGTAAGGGGCGACTAATAGGTAGGAGTCGAGAGGTGAAGAGTGTATGTGTGTGTGTGTGCGTGTGTGCGTGTGTGTGTGCGTGTGTGAGTATGTGTGTGTCCGTTCGGCTTGCAGAGACAAGAACACGGCCGTGGCAAGAAGTCACTGCCTGTCGTAAGAGGAGAATAATGGGTAGGAGTCGAGAGGTGAAGAGTGTATGTGTGTGTGTGTGTGCGTGTGTGCGTGTGTGGGCGTGTGTGAGTGTGTGTTTATGTGTGTGTCCGTTTTGCTTGCAGAGATAAGAATACGGCCAAGGCCAGAAGGCCCTGCTTCTTGTAAGGGTCGACTAATAAGTAGGAGTCGAGAGGTGAAGAGTGTATGTGTGTGTGCGTGTGTGCGTGTGTGTGTGCGTGTGTGTGTGCGTGTGTGAGTATGTGTGTGTGTTAGTTTGGCTTGCAGAGATGAGAATACGACCGCGGCAAAAAGGCCCTGCTTATCGTAAGAGGCGACTAAAAGGTAGGAGTCGAGAGGTGAAGAGTGTATGTGTGTGTGCGTGTGTGCGTGTGTGTGTGTTTGTGCGTGTGTGAGTGTGTATGTATGAGTGTGTGTGTCCGTTCGGCTTGCAGAGATAAGAATACGGCCGTGGCAAGAAGACCATGCTTGCTGTAAGGAGCGACTAATTGGTAGGAGTCGAGAGGTGAAGAGTGTATGTGTGTGTGCGTGTGTGCGTGTATGTGTGTTTGTGCGTGTGTGAGTGTGTGTGTATGAGTGTGTGTGTCCGTTCGGCTTGCAGAGATATGAATACGGCCGGGGCAAGAAGGCCCTGCCTCTCGTAAGAGGCGACTAAAAGGTAGGGGTCGAGAGGTGAAGAGTGTATGTGTGTGCGTGTGTGCGTGTGTGTGCGTGTGTGAGTATGTGTGTGTGTTAGTTCGGCTTGCAGAGATAAGAGCACGACCGAGGCAAGAAGGCCCTGCCTATCGTAAGAGGCGACTAATAGGTAGGAGTCGAGAGGTGAAGAGTGTATGTGTGTGTGTGCGTGTGTGCGTGTGTGTGTGCGTGTGTAAGTGTATGCGTGTGCGTGTGTGCGTGCGTGTGTGCGTGTGTGTGTGCGTGTGTGCGTGCGTGTTTGCGCGTGTGTGTGTGTTTGTGTGTGTGTGTGTGTGTGTATGTGTGTGTGTGTCCCTTCGGCTCGCAGTGATAAGAAAACAGCCGTGGCAAGAAGGCCATGCCAGCCGTAAGGGGCGACTAATGGGTAGGAGTCGAGAAGTGAAGAGTGTATGTGTGCGTGCGTGTGTGTGTGAATGTGTGTGTGTGTGTATGTGTGTGTGTATGTGTGTGTGTCCCTTCTGCTCGCAGAGATAAAAATACAGCCGTGACAAGAAGGCCATGCTTGCTGTAAGGAGCGACTAATTGGTAGGAGTCGAGAGGTGAAGCGTGTATGTGTGTTTGTGTGTGTGTGTGTGTGTGCAAGTGTGTGTGTGTGTCCGTTCGGCTCGCAGAGATAGGAATACGTCTGTGGCAAGAAGGCCCTGCCTGTCTTAAGAGGCTTCTAATGGATAGGAGTCGAGAGGTGGAGAGTGTGTGCGTGTGCGTGTGTTTGTGTGTGCGTGTGTGTGTGTCCGTTCGGCTTGCAAAGATAAGAACACCGCCGTGGCAAGAAGGCCCTGCCTGTCGTAAGAGGCGACTAATGGATAGGAGTCGAGAGGTGAAGAGTGTATATGTGTGTGTGCGCGTGTGTGCGTGCGTGTGTGTGTGTGTTCTTGTATGTGTGTGTGTGAGTGTGTGTGTGTCCGGTCGGCTCGCAGAGATAAGAACATGGCCGTGGCAGGAAGGCCCTGCCTGTCGTAAGAGGCGACTAATGGGTAGGAGTCGAGAGGTGAAGAGTGTATGTGTGTGTGTGCGTGTGTGCGTGTGTGTGTGCGTGTGTGAGTGTGTGTATGTGTGTGTGTCCGTCTGGCTTGCAGAGGTAAGAATACGGCCAAGGCAAGAAGACCCTGCCAGTTGTAAGGGGCGACTAATAGGTAGGAGTCGAGAGGTGAAGAGTGTATGTGTGTGTGTGTGCGTGTGTGCGTGTGTGTGTGCGTGTGTGAGTATGTGTGTGTCCGTTCGGCTTGCAGAGACAAGAACACGGCCGTGGCAAGAAGTCACTGCCTGTCGTAAGAGGAGAATAATGGGTAGGAGTCGAGAGGTGAAGAGTGTATGTGTGTGTGTGTGTGCGTGTGTGCGTGTGTGGGCGTGTGTGAGTGTGTGTGTATGTGTGTGTCCGTTTTGCTTGCAGAGATAAGAATACGGCCAAGGCCAGAAGGCCCTGCTTCTTGTAAGGGTCGACTAATAAGTAGGAGTCGAGAGGTGAAGAGTGTATGTGTGTGTGCGTGTGTGCGTGTGTGTGTGCGTGTGTGTGTGCGTGTGTGAGTATGTGTGTGTGTTAGTTTGGCTTGCAGAGATGAGAACACGACCGCGGCAAAAAGGCCCTGCTTATCGTAAGAGGCGACTAAAAGGTAGGAGTCGAGAGGTGAAGAGTGTATGTGTGTGTGCGTGTGTGCGTGTGTGTGTGTTTGTGCGTGTGTGAGTGTGTATGTATGAGTGTGTGTGTCCGTTCGGCTTGCAGAGATAAGAATACGGCCGTGGCAAGAAGACCATGCTTGCTGTAAGGAGCGACTAATTGGTAGGAGTCGAGAGGTGAAGAGTGTATGTGTGTGTGCGTGTGTGCGTGTATGTGTGTTTGTGCGTGTGTGAGTGTGTGTGTATGAGTGTGTGTGTCCGTTCGGCTTGCAGAGATATGAATACGGCCGGGGCAAGAAGGCCCTGCCTCTCGTAAGAGGCGACTAAAAGGTAGGGGTCGAGAGGTGAAGAGTGTATGTGTGTGTGTGTGTGTGTGTGTGTGAGTGTGTGTGTTTGTCCGCTCGGATCGCAGAGATAAGATTACGGCCGTGGCAAGAAGGCCCTGCCTGTCTTAAGAGGCGGCTAATGGATAGGAGTCGAGAGTTGGAGAGCGTGTGCGCATGCGTGTGCGTGTGCGTGGCTGCGTGTGTGTGCGTGTGTGCGTGTGTGTGTGTGAGTGTGTGTGTGTCCGTTCGGCTCGCAGAGATAAGAACACAACCGTGGCAAGAAGTCCCTGAATGTCGTAAGAGGCGACTAATGGGTAGGAGTCGAGAGGTGAAGCGTGTATGTGTGTGTATGTGTGTGTGCGAGTGTGTGTGTGTGTGTCCGTTTGGCTCGCAGAGATAAGAACACGTCCGTAGCAAGAAGGCCCTGCCTGTCGTAAGAGGCGACTAATGGATAGGAGTCGAGAGGTGGAGAGTTTGTGCGTGTACGTGTGCGTGCGTGTTAGTGTGTGTGTATGTGAGTGTGTGAGTGTGTGTGAGTGTGTGTGTGTGCGGTCGGCTCGCAGAGATAAGAACACAGCCGTGGCAAGAAGGCTCTGCCTGTCGTAAGAGGCGAGTAATAAGTAGGAGTCGAGAGGTGAAGAGTGTATGTGTGTGTGTGCGTGTGTGCGTGTGTGTTTGCGTGTGTGAGTATGTGTGTGTGTTAGTTCGGCTTGCAGAAATAAGAACACGACTGAGGCAAGAAGGCCCTGCCTATCGTAAGAGGCGACTAATAGGTAGGAGTCGAGAGGTGAAGAGTGTATGTTTGTGTGCGTGTGTGCGTGTGTGTGTGCGTGTGTGAGTATGTGTGTGTGTCCGTTCGGCTTGCAGTGATAAGAACACGGCTAAGGCAAGAAGGCCCTGCCTATCGTAAGAGGCGACTAATAGGTAGGAGTCGAGAGGTGAAGAATGTATGTGTGTGTGCGTGTTTGTGTGTGTGTGAGTGTATGTGTGTGTGCGTGTGTGCGTGCGTGTGTGTGTGTGTGTGTGTTTGTGAGTGTGTGTGTATGTATGTGCGTGTGTCCTTTCGGCTCGCAGAGATAAGAAAACAGCCGTGGCAAGAAAGCGATGCAAATTGTACGGGGCGACTAGTGGATACGAGTCGAGAGGCGAAGAGTGGGCGACTAATAAGTAGGAGTCGAGAGGTGAAAAGTGTATGTTTGTGTGCGTGTGTGCGTGTGTGTGTGCGTGTGTGAGTATGTGTGTGTGTCCGTTCAGCTCGCAGAGGTAAGAACACAGCCATGGCAAGAAGGCCCTGCCTGTCGTAAGGGGCGAGTAATAAGTAGGAGTCGAGAGGTGAAGAGTGTATGTGTGTGTGTGCGTGTGTGCGTGTGTGCGTGTGTGTGTGCGTGTGTGAGTATGTGTGTGTGTTAGTTCGGCTTGCAGAAATAAGAACGCGACCGAGGTAAGAAGCCCCTGCCTATCGTAAGAGGCGACTAATAGGTAGGAGTCGAGAGGTGAAGAGTGTATGTTTGTGTGCGTGTGTGCGTGTGTGTGTGCGTGTGTGAGTATGTGTGTGTGTCCGTTCGGCTTGCAGTGATAAAAACACGGCCAAGGCAAGAAGGCCCTGCCTATCGTAAGAGGCGACTAATAGGTAGGAGTCGAGAGGTGAAATGTGGGCGACTAATAAGTAGGAGTCGAGAGGTGAAGAGTGTATGTGTGGGTGTGCGTGTGTGCGTGTTTGTGTGTGTGTAAGAGTATGTGTGTGTGCGTGTGTGCGTGCGTGTGTGTGTGTGTTTGTGAGTGTGTGTGTGTGTATGTGTGTAAGTCCCTTCGGCTTGCAGAGATAAGAAAACAGCCGTGGCAAGAAGGCGATGCAAATCGTACGGGGCGACTAATGGGTAGGAGTCGAGAGGTGAAGAGTGGGCGACTAATAAGTAGGAGTCGAGAGGTGAAGAGTGTATGTGTGTGGGTGCGTGTGTGCGTGTGTGTGTGCGTGTGTGAGTATGTGTGTGTGTGTCCGTTCGGCTTGCAGAGAAAAGAAAACGACCGTGGCAAGAAGTCCCTGCCTTTCGAAAGAGAAGAATAATGGGTAGGAGTCGAGAGGTGAAGAGTGTATAAGTGTGTGTGCGCGTGTGTGCGTGCGTGTGTGTGTGTGTGTTCTTGTATGTGTGTGTGTGAGTGTGTGTGTGTCCGGTCGGCTCGCAGAGATAAGAACATGGCCGTGGCAGGAAGGCCCTGCCTGTCGTAAGAGGCGACTAATGGGTAGGAGTCGAGAGGTGAAGAGTGTATGTGTGTGTGTGTGCGTGTGTGCGTGTGTGTGTGCGTGTGTGAGTGTGTGTGTATGTGTGTGTGTCCGTCTGGCTTGCAGAGGTAAGAATACGGCCAAGGCAAGAAGACCCTGCCAGTTGTAAGGGGCGACTAAGAGGTAGGAGTCGAGAGGTGAAGAGTGTATGTGTGTGTGTGCGTGTGTGCGTGTGTGTGTGCGTGTGTGAGTATGTGTGTGTGTCCGTTCGGCTTGCAGAGATAAGAACACGGCCGTGGCAAGAAGTCCCTGCCTGTCGTAAGAGGAGAATAATGGGTAGGAGTCGAGAGGTGAAGAGTGTATGTGTGTGTGTTTGTGTGTTCGTGTGTGCGGTTGTGGGCTTGTGTGAGTGTGTGTGTATGTGTGTGTGTCCGTTTGGCTTGCAGAGATAAGAATACGGCCGAGGCCAGAAGGCCCTGCCTCTTGTAAGGGTCGACTAATAAGTAGGAGTCGAGAGGTGAAGAGTGTATCTGTGTGTGTGCGTGTGTGCGTGTGTGTGTGCGTGTGTGTGCGCGTGTGTGAGTATGTGTGTGTGTTAGTTAGGCTTGCAGAGATGAGAACACGACCGCGGCAAGAAGGCCCTGCTTATCGTAAGAGGCGACTAAAAGGTAGGAGTCGAGAGGTGAAGAGTGTATGTGTGTGTGCGTGTGTGCGTGTGTGTGTGTTTGTGCGTGTGTGAGTGTGTGTGTATGAGTGTGTGTGTCCGTTCGGCTTGCAGAGATAAGAATACGGCCGTGGCAAGAAGGCCATGCTTGCTGTAAGGAGCGACTAATTGGTAGGAGTCGAGAGGTGAAGAGTGTATGTGTGTGTGCGTGTGTGCGTGTATGTGTGTTTGTGCGTGTGTGAGTGTGTGTGTATGAGTGTGTGTGTCCGTTCGGCTTGCAGAGATATGAATACGGCCGGGGCAAGAAGGCCCTGCCTCTCGTAAGAGGCGACTAAAAGGTAGGGGTCGAGAGGTGAAGAGTGTATGTGTGTGTGTGTGTGTGTGTGTGTGTGTGTGTGAGTGTGTGTGTTTGTCCGCTCGGCTCGCAGAGATAAGATTACGGCCATGGCAAGAAGTCCCTGAATGTCGTAAGAGGCGGCTAATGGATAGGAGTCGAGAGTTGGAGAGTGTGTGCGCGTGCGTGTGCGTGTGCGTGGGTGCGTGTGTGTGCGTGTGTGCGTGTGTGTGTGTGAGTGTGTGTGTGTCCGTTCGGCTCGCAGAGATAAGAACACAACCGTGGCAAGAAGTCCCTGAATGTCGTAAGAGGCGACTAATGGGTAGGAGTCGAGAGGTGAAGCGTGTATGTGTGTGTATGTGTGTGTGCGAGTGTGTGTGTGTGTGTGTCCGTTTGGCTCGCAGAGGCAAGAAGGCCCTGCCTATCGTAAGAGGCGACTAATAGGTAGGAGTCGAGAGGTGAAAAGTGTATGTTTGTGTGCGTGTGTGCGTGTGTGTGTGCGTATGTGAGTATGTGTGTGTGTCCGTTCGGCTCGCAGAGGTAAGAACACAGCCGTGGCAAGAAGGCCCTGCCTGTCGTAAGAGGCGAGTAATAAGTAGGGGTCGAGAGGTGAAGAGTGTATGTGTGTGTGTGCGTGTGTGCATGTGTGTGTGCGTGTGTGAGTATGTGTGTGTGTTAGTTGGGCTTGCAGAAATAAGAACGCGACCGAGGCAAGAAGGCCCTGCCTATCGTAAGAGGAGACTAATAGATAGGAGTCGAGAGGTTAAGAGTGTATGTGTGTGGGTGCGTGTGTACGTGTGTGTGTGTGCGTGTGTGAGTATGTGTGTGTGTCCGTTCGGCTTGCAGAGATAAGAACACGGCCGTCGCAAGAAGTCCCTGCCTGTCGAAAGAGGAGAATAATGGGTAGGAGTCGAGAGGTGAAGAGTGTGTGCGTGTGCGTGTGCGTGTGCGTGTGTTTGTGTGCGTGTGTGTGTGTGTGTGCGTGTGTGTGCGCGTGTGTGAGTATGTGTGTGTGTTAGTTAGGCTTGCAGAGATGAGAACACGACCGCGGCAAGAAGGCCCTGCTTATCGTAAGAGGCGACTAAAAGGTAGGAGTCGAGAGGTGAAGAGTGTATGTGTGTGTGCGTGTGTGCGTGTGTGTGTGTTTGTGCGTGTGTGAGTGTGTGTGTATGAGTGTGTGTGTCCGTTCGGCTTGCAGAGATAAGTATACGGCCGTGGCAAGAAGGCCATGCTTGCTGTAAGGAGCGACTAATTGGTAGGAGTCGAGAGGTGAAGAGTGTATGTGTGTGTGCGTGTGTGCGTGTATGTGTGTTTGTGCGTGTGTGAGTGTGTGTGTATGAGTGTGTGTTTCCGTTCGGCTTGCAGAGATATGAATACGGCCGGGGCAAGAAGGCCCTGCCTCTCGTAAGAGGCGACTAAAAGGTAGGGGTCGAGAGGTGAAGAGTGTATGTGTGTGTGTGTGTGTGTGAGTGTGTGTGTTCTTGTATGTGTGTGTGTGAGTGTGTGTGTGTCCGGTCGGCTCGCAGAGATAAGAACATGGCCGTGGCAGGAAGGCCCTGCCTGTCGTAAGAGGCGACTAATGGGTAGGAGTCGAGAGGTGAAGAGTGTATGTGTGTGTGTGTGCGTGTGTGCGTGTGTGTGTGCGTGTGTGAGTGTGTGTGTATGTGTGTGTGTCCGTCTGGCTTGCAGAGGTAAGAATACGGCCAAGGCAAGAAGACCCTGCCAGTTGTAAGGGGCGACTAAGAGGTAGGAGTCGAGAGGTGAGGAGTGTATGTGTGTGTGTGCGTGTGTGCGTGTGTGTGTGCGTGTGTGAGTATGTGTGTGTGTCCGTTCGGCTTGCAGAGATAAGAACACGGCCGTGGCAAGAAGTCCCTGCCTGTCGTAAGAGGAGAATAATGGGTAGGAGTCGAGAGGTGAAGAGTGTATGTGTGTGTGTTTGTGTGTTCGTGTGTGCGTGTGTGGGCTTGTGTAAGTGTGTGTGTATGTGTGTGTGTCCGTTTGGCTTGCAGAGATAAGAATACGGCCGAGGCCAGAAGGCCCTGCCTCTTGTAAGGGTCGACTAATAAGTAGGAGTCGAGAGGTGAAGAGTGTATCTGTGTGTGTGCGTGTGTGCGTGTGTGTGTGCGTGTGTGTGCGCGTGTGTGAGTATGTGTGTGTGTTAGTTAGGCTTGCAGAGATGAGAACACGACCGCGGCAAGAAGGCCCTGCTTATCGTAAGAGGCGACTAAAAGGTAGGAGTCGAGAGGTGAAGAGTGTATGTGTGTGTGTGCGCGTGTGTGCGTGCGTGTGTGTTTGTGCGTGTGTGAGTGTGTGTGTATGAGTGTGTGTGTCCGTTCGGCTTGCAGAGATAAGAATACGGCCGTGGCAAGAAGGCCATGCTTGCTGTAAGGAGCGACTAATTGGTAGGAGTCGAGAGGTGAAGAGTGTATGTGTGTGTGCGTGTGTGCGTGTATGTGTGTTTGTGCGTGTGTGAGTGTGTGTGTATGAGTGTGTGTGTCCGTTCGGCTTGCAGAGATATGAATACGGCCGGGGCAAGAAGGCCCTGCCTCTCGTAAGAGGCGACTAAAAGGTAGGGGTCGAGAGGTGAAGAGTGTATGTGTGTGTGTGTGTGTGTGTGTGTGTGTGTGTGTGAGTGTGTGTGTTTGTCCGCTCGGCTCGCAGAGATAAGATTACGGCCATGGCAAGAAGTCCCTGAATGTCGTAAGAGGCGGCTAATGGATAGGAGTCGAGAGTTGGAGAGTGTGTGCGCGTGCGTGTGCGTGTGCGTGGGTGCGTGTGTGTGCGTGTGTGCGTGTGTGTGTGTGAGTGTGTGTGTGTCCGTTCGGCTCGCAGAGATAAGAACACAACCGTGGCAAGAAGTCCCTGAATGTCGTAAGAGGCGACTAATGGGTAGGAGTCGAGAGGTGAAGCGTGTATGTGTGTGTATGTGTGTGTGCGAGTGTGTGTGTGTGTGTGTCCGTTTGGCTCGCAGAGGCAAGAAGGCCCTGCCTATCGTAAGAGGCGACTAATAGGTAGGAGTCGAGAGGTGAAAAGTGTATGTTTGTGTGCGTGTGTGCGTGTGTGTGTGCGTATGTGAGTATGTGTGTGTGTCCGTTCGGCTCGCAGAGGTAAGAACACAGCCGTGGCAAGAAGGCCCTGCCTGTCGTAAGAGGCGAGTAATAAGTAGGGTAGAGAGGTGAAGAGTGTATGTGTGTGTGTGCGTGTGTGCATGTGTGTGTGCGTGTGTGAGTATGTGTGTGTGTTAGTTGGGCTTGCAGAAATAAGAACGCGACCGAGGCAAGAAGGCCCTGCCTATCGTAAGAGGAGACTAATAGATAGGAGTCGAGAGGTTAAGAGTGTATGTGTGTGGGTGCGTGTGTACGTGTGTGTGTGCGTGTGTGAGTATGTGTGTGTGTCCGTTCGGCTTGCAGAGATAAGAACACGGCCGTCGCAAGAAGTCCCTGCCTGTCGAAAGAGGAGAATAATGGGTAGGAGTCGAGAGGTGAAGAGTGTGTGCGTGTGCGTGTGCGTGTGCGTGTGTTTGTGTGCGTGTGTGTGTGTGTGTGCGTGTGTGTGCGCGTGTGTGAGTATGTGTGTGTGTTAGTTAGGCTTGCAGAGATGAGAACACGACCGCGGCAAGAAGGCCCTGCTTATCGTAAGAGGCGACTAAAAGGTAGGAGTCGAGAGGTGAAGAGTGTATGTGTGTGTGCGTGTGTGCGTGTGTGTGTGTTTGTGCGTGTGTGAGTGTGTGTGTATGAGTGTGTGTGTCCGTTCGGCTTGCAGAGATAAGTATACGGCCGTGGCAAGAAGGCCATGCTTGCTGTAAGGAGCGACTAATTGGTAGGAGTCGAGAGGTGAAGAGTGTATGTGTGTGTGCGTGTGTGCGTGTATGTGTGTTTGTGCGTGTGTGAGTGTGTGTGTATGAGTGTGTGTTTCCGTTCGGCTTGCAGAGATATGAATACGGCCGGGGCAAGAAGGCCCTGCCTCTCGTAAGAGGCGACTAAAAGGTAGGGGTCGAGAGGTGAAGAGTGTATGTGTGTGTGTGTGTGTGTGTGTGTGAGTGTGTGTGTTTGTCCGCTCGGCTCGCAGAGATAAGATTACGGCCATGGCAAGAAGTCCCTGAATGTCGTAAGAGGCGGCTAATGGATAGGAGTCGAGAGTTGGAGAGTGTGTGCTTGTTCGTGTGCGTGTGCGTGGGTGCGTGTGTGTGCGTGTGTGCGTGTGTGTGTGTGAGTGTGTGTGTGTCCGTTCGGCTCGCAGAGATAAGAACACAACCGTGGCAAGAAGTCCCTGAATGTCGTAAGAGGCGACTAATGGCTAGGAGTCGAGAGGTGAAGCGTGTATGTGTGTGTATGTGTGTGTGCGAGTGTGTGTGTGTGTGTGTCCGTTTGGCTCGCAGAGGCAAGAAGGCCCTGCCTATCGTAAGAGGCGACTAATAGGTAGGAGTCGAGAGGTGAAAAGTGTATGTTTGTGTGCGTGTGTGCGTGTGTGTGTGCGTATGTGAGTATGTGTGTGTGCCCGTTCGGCTCGCAGAGGTAAGAACACAGCCGTGGCAAGAAGGCCCTGCCTGTCGTAAGAGGCGAGTAATAAGTAGGGGTCGAGAGGTGAAGAGTGTATGTGTGTGTGTGCGTGTGTGCATGTGTGTGTGCGTGTGTGAGTATGTGTGTGTGTTAGTTGGGGTTGCAGAAATAAGAACGCGACCGAGGCAAGAAGGCCCTGCCTATCGTAAGAGGCGACTAATAGGTAGGAGTCGAGAGGTTAAGAGTGTATGTGTGTGGGTGCGTGTGTGCGTGTGTGTGTGCGTGTGTGAGTATGTGTGTGTGTCCGTTCGGCTTGCACAGATAAGAACACGGCCGTCGCAAGAAGTCCCTGCCTGTCGAAAGAGGAGAATAATGGGTAGGAGTCGAGAGGTGAAGAGTGTGTGCGTGTGCGTGTGCGTGTGTTTGTGTGCGTGTGTGTGTGTGTGTGTCCGTTCGGCTTGCAGAAATAAGAACACGGCCGTGGCAAGAAGTCCCTGCCTGTCGTAAGAGGCGACTAATGAATAGGAGTCAAGAGGTGAAGAGTGTATGTGTCTTTGTGTGTGTGCGTGTGTTTGTGCGTGTGTGAGTATGTGTGTGTATGTGTGTGTGTGTGTCCGTTTGGCTTGCAGAGATGAGAATACGGCCGACGCAAGAAGGCCCTGCCTGTCTTAAGAGGCGACTAATAGATATTAGTCGAGAGGTGGAGAGTGTATGTGTGTGTGTGCGTGTGTGCACGTGTGTGTGCGTGTGTGAGTATGTGTGTGTGTTAGTTGGGCTTGCAGAAATAAGAACGCGACCGAGGCAAGAAGGCCCTGCCTATCGTAAGAGGCGACTAATAGGTAGGAGTCGAGAGGTTAAGAGTGTATGTGTGTGTGTGCGTGTGTGCGTACGTGTGTGAGTGTGTGTGTGAATGTGTGTGTGTGTGTCAGTGTGTGTGTGTCCGTGCGGCTCGCAGAGATTAGAATACGGCCGAGGCAATATGTCCATGCCTGTCGTAAGATGCGACTAATGGGTAGGAGTCGAGAGGTGAAGAGTGTATTTTTGTGTGTGCGCGTGTGTGCGTGTGTGTGCGTGTGTGCGTGTGTGTGAGTGTGTGTGTGTCCGTTCGGCTCGCAGAGATAAAAACACGGCCGTGGCAAGAAGTCCCTGCCTGTCGTAAGAGGCGACTAATGAATAGGAGTCAAGAGGTGAAGAGTGTATGTGTCTTTGTGTGTGTGCGTGTGTTTGTGCGTGTGTGAGTATGTGTGTGTATGTGTGTGTGTGTGTGTCCGTTTGGCTTGCAGAGATGAGAATACGGCCGACGCAAGAAGGCCCTGCCTGTCTTAAGAGGCGACTAATAGATATTAGTCGAGAGGTGGAGAGTGTGTGCGTGTGCGTGTACGTGTGCGTGTGTGCGTGTGTGCCTGTGTGCGTGTGTTTGTGTGTGTGTGTGTGTGTGTGTCCTTTCGGCTCGCAGAGATAAGAATACGTCCGTGGCAAGAAGGCCCTGCCCGTCTTAAGAGGCGACTAATGGATAGGAATCGAGAGGTGGAGAATGTGTGCGTGTGCGTGTATGCGTGTGTGCGTGTGTGCCTGTGTGCGTGTGTTTGTGTGTGCGTGTGTGTGTGTGTCCGTTCGGCTTGCAGAGATAACAACACGGCCGTGGCAAGAAGTCCCTGCCTGTCGTAAGAGGCGACTAATGGGTAGGAGTCGAGAGGTGAAGAGGGTACGTGAGTGTGTGCGTGTGTGGGTGTGTGTGTGTTTGTGCGTGTGTAAGTGTGTGTGTGTATGTTTGTGTGTGTTCATTCGGCTTGCAGAGATTAGAATACGGCCGAGGCAAGAAGGCCATGCCTGTCGTAAGAGGCGACTAATGGGTAGGAGTCGAGAGGTAAAGAGTGTATTTGTGTGTGTGTGTGCGTGTATGTGCGTGTGTGCGTGCGTGTGTGTGTGAGTGTATGTGTGTCTGTTCGCCTTGCAGAGATAAGAATACGGCCGAGGCAAGAAGACCCTGCCTGTCGTGAGAGTCGACTAATCGGTAGGAGTCGAGAGGTGAAGAATGTATGTGTGTGTGCGTATGTGCGTGTTTGTGTGTGTGAGTGTATGTGTGTGTGCCTGTGTGCGTGTGTGTGTGAGTGTGTGTGTGTATGTGTGTGTCCGTTCGGCTTGCAGAGATAAGAACACGGCCGTGGCAAGGAGTCCCTGCCTGTCGTAAGAGGAGAATAATGGGTAGGAGTCGAGAGGTGAAGAGTGTGTGCGTGTGCGTGTGCGTGTGTGTGTGTGCGTGTGTGTGTGTGTGTCCGTTCGGCTTGCAGAGATAACAACACGGCCGTGGCAAGAAGTCCCTGCCTGTCGTAAGAGGCGACTAATGGGTAGGAGTCGAGAGGTGAAGAGGGTACGTGAGTGTGTGCGTGTGTGGGTGTGTGTGTGTTTGTGCGTGTGTAAGTGTGTGTGTGTATGTTTGTGTGTGTTCATTCGGCTCGCAGAGATTAGAATACGGCCGAGGCAAGAAGGCCATGCCTGTCGTAAGAGGCAACTAATGGGTAGGAGTCGAGAGGTGAAAAGTGTTTTTGTGTGTGTGCGTGTGTGCGTGCTTGTGTGTGTGAGTGTGTATGTGTCCGTTCGACTTGCAGAGATAAGAATACGGCAGAGGCAAGAAGGCCCTGCCTGTCGTAAGTGGCGACTAATTGGTAGGAGTCGAAAGGTGAAGAGTGTATGTGTGTGTGCGTGTGTGCGTGTGT
The DNA here is from genome assembly GCF_040954645.1 of Diabrotica undecimpunctata. Classification (NCBI taxonomy): domain Eukaryota; kingdom Metazoa; phylum Arthropoda; class Insecta; order Coleoptera; family Chrysomelidae; genus Diabrotica; species Diabrotica undecimpunctata. Next base: position 1,189,416 of record NW_027311885.1, read on the forward strand.
GTGTGCGTGTGTGCGTGTGTGTGCGTGTGTGAGTGTGTGTGTATGTGTGTGTGTCCGTCTGGCGTGCAGAGGTAAGAATACGGCCAAGGCAAGAAGACCCTGCCAGTTGTAAGGGGCGACTAATAGGTAGGAGTCGAGAGGTGAAGCGTGTATGTGTGTATGTGCCTATGTGTGCAAGTGTGTGTGTGTGTCCGTTCGGCTCGCAGAAATAGGTATACGCCCGTGGCAAGAAGGCCCTGCCTGTCTTAAGAGGCGACTAATGGATAGGAGTCGAGAGGTGGAAAGTGTGTGCGTGTGCGTTTGCGTGTGCGTGTGTGCGTGTGTGCCTGTGTGCGTGTGTTTGTGTGTGCGTGTGTGTGTGTGTCTGTTCGGCTTTCAGAGATAAGAACACGGCCGTGGCAAGAAGTCCCTGCCTGTCGTAAGAGGAGAATAATGGGTAGGAGTCGAGAAATGAATAGTGTATGTGTGTGTGTGTGCGTGTGTAAGTGTGTGTGTGTGTGTGTCTGTGTGAGTGTGTGTGTGTGTCCGGTCGGATCGCAGAGATAAAAACATGGCCGTGGCAGGAAGGCCCTGCCTGTCGTAAGAGGCGACTAATGGGTAGGAGTCGAGAGGTGAAGAGTATATGTGTGTGTGTGCGTGTGTGCGTGTGTGTGCGTGTGTGAGTGTGTGTGTATGTGTGTGTGTCCGTCTGGCTTGCAGAGGTAAGAATACGGCCAAGGCAAGAAGACCCTGCCAGTTGTAAGGGGCGACTAATAGGTAGGAGTCGAGAGGTGAAGCGTGTATGTGTGTATGTGTCTATGTGTGCAAGTGTGTGTGTGTGTGTCCGTTCGGCTCGCAGAGATAGGTATACGCCCGTGGCAAGAAGGCCCTGCCTGTCTTAAGAGGCGACTAATGGATAGGAGTCGAGAGGTGGAGAGTGTGTGCGTGTGCGTGTGCGCGTGTGTGCGTGTGTAAGTGTGTGTGTATGTGTGTGTGTCTGTTTGGCTTGCAGAGATAAGAATACGGCCGAGGAAAAAAGGCCCTGCCTCTTGTAATGGGCGACTAATAAGTAGGAGTCGAGAGGTGAAGAGTGTATGTGTGTGTGTGTGTGTGCGTGTGTGCGTGTGTGTGTGCGTGTGTGAGTATGTGTGTGTGTTAGTTCGGCTTGCAGAAATAAGAACACGACCGAGGCAAGAAGGCCCTGCCTATCGTAAGAGGCGACTAATAGGTAGGAGTCGAGAGGTGAAGAGTATATGTGTGTATTTGCGTGTGTGCGTGTGTGTGTGCGTGTGTGGGTATGTGTGTGTGTCCGTTTGGCTTGCAGAGATAAGAACACGGCCAAGGCAAGAAGGCCCTGCTTGTCGTAAGAGGCGACTAATAGGTAGGAGTCCAGAGGTGAAGAGTGTGTGCGTGTACGTGTGCGTGTGCGTGTGTGTGCGTGTGTGCGTGCGTGTGTGTGTGAGTGTGTGTGTGTCCTTTCGGCTTGCAGAGATAAGAATACGGCCGAGGCAAGAAGGCCCTGCCTGTCGTAAGTGGCGACTAATTGGTAGGAGTCGAGAGGTGAAGAGTGTATGTGTGTGTGTGCGTGTGTGCGTGTGTGTGTGCGTGTGTGAGTGTGTGTGTCCGGTCAGCTCGCAGTGATAAGGACACGGTGGTGACAAGAAGGCCCTGCCTGTCGTAAGCGGCGACTAATGCGTAGGAGTCGAGAGGTGAATAGTGTATGTGTGTAAGTGCGTGTGTGCGTGTGTGTGCGTGTGTGAGTGTGTGTATGTGTCCGGTCGGCTCGCAGAGATAAGAACACGGCCGTGGCAAGAAGGCCCTGCCTGTCGTAAGAGGCGACTAATGGGTAGGAGTCGAGAGGTGAAGAGTGTATGTGTGTGTGTGCGTGTGTGCGTGCGTGTGTGAGTGTGTGTGTGTATGTGTGTGTGTCAGTGTGGTGTGTGTCCGGTCGGCTCGCAGAGATGAGAACACGGCCGTGGCAAGAAGGCACTGCCTGTCGTTAAGAGGCGACTAATGGGTAGGAGTCGAGAGGTGAAGAGTGTATGTGTGTGTGTGTGTGTGTGCGTGTGTGCGTGTGTGTGCGTGTGTGTGTGTATGTGTGTGTGTCTGTTTGGCTTGCAGAGATAAGAATACGGCCGAGGCAAGAAGGCCCAGCCTCTTGTAAAGGGCGACTAATAAGTAGGAGTCGAGAGGTGAAGAGTGTATGTGTGTATGCGTGTGTGCGTGTGTGTGCGTGTGTGAATATGTGTGTGTGTTAGTTCGGCTTGCAGAGATAAGAGCACGACCGAGGCAAGAAGGCCCTGCCTATCGTAAGAGGCGACTAATAGGTAGGAGTCGAGAGGTGAAGAGTGTATGTGTGTGTGTGCGTGTGTGCGTGTGTGCGTGTGTGTGCGTGTGTGCGTGCGTGTGTGTGTGAGTGTGTGTGTGTGTCCGTTCGGCTTGCAGAGATAAGAATACGGCCGAGGCAAGAAGGCCCTGCCTGTCGTAAGTGGCGACTAATTGGTAGGAGTCGAGAGGTGAAGAGTTTATGTGTGTGTGTGTGCGTGTGTGCGTGTGTGTGCGTGTGTAAGTGTGTGTATGTGTGTGTGTCTGTTTGGCTTGCAGAGATAAGAATACGGCCGACGCAAGAAGGCCCTCTCTCTTGTAAGGGGCGACTAATAGGTAGGAGTCGAAAGGTGAATAGTGTATGTGTGTGTGTGTGTGTGTGTGTGTATGCGTGTGTGGGTTTGTGTGTGTTTGTGCGTGTGTAAGTGTGTGTGTGTGTGTGTATGTATGTGTGTGTCCACTCGGCTCGCAGAGATTAGAATACGGCCGAGGCAAGAAGGCCATGCCTGTCGTAAGAGGCAACTAATGGGTAGGAGTCGAGAGGTGAAAAGTGTTTTTGTGTGTGTGCGTGTGTGTGCGTATGTGCGTGCTTGTGTGTGTGAGTGTGTATGTGTCCGTTCGGCTTGCAGAGATAAGAATACGGCCGAGGTAAGAAGGCCCTGCCTGTCGTGAGTTGCGACTAATTGGTAGGAGTCGAGAGGTGAAGAGTGTATGTGTGTGTGTGCGTGTGTGCGTGTGTGTGTGCGTGTGTGAGTGTGTGTGCGTGTCCGGTCGGCTCGCAGAGATAAGAACACGGCCGTGGCAAGAAGGCCCTGCCTGTCGTAAGAGGCGACTAATTGGTAGGAGTCGAGAGGTGAAGAGTGTATGTGTGTAAGTGCGTGTGTGCGTGTGTGTGCGTGTGTGAGTGTGTGTGTGTGTGTGTCCAGTCGGCTCGCAGAGATAAGAACACGGCCGTGGCAAGAAGGCCCTGCCTGTCGTAAGAGGCGACTAATGGGTAGGAGTCGAGAGGTGAAGAGTGTATGTGTGTGTGAGTGTGTGTGTGTGTGCGTGTGTGAGTGTGTGTGTGTATTTGTGTGTGTGAGTGTGTGTGTCCAGTCGGCTCGCAGAGATAAAAACACGGCCGTGGCAAGAAGGCCCTGCCTGTCGTAAGAGGCGACTAATGGGTAGGAGTCGAGTGGTGAAGAGTGTATATGTGTGTGCGTATGTGCGTGTGTGTGCGTGTGAGAGTGTGTGTGTATGTGTGTGTGTCCGTTTGGCTGGCAGAGATAAGAGCACGACCGAGGCAAGAAGGCCCTGCCTATCGTAAGAGGCGACTAATAGGTAGGAGTCAAGAGGTGAAGAGTGTATGTGTGTGTGTGTGCGTGTGTGCGTGTGTGTGTGAGTATGTGTGTGTGTATGTGTGTGTGTATGTGTGTGTGTATCCCTTCGGCTCGCAGAGATAAGAATACGTCCGTGGCAAGAAGGCCATGCCTGCTGTAAGGAGCGACTAATGGGTAGGAGTCGAGAGGTGAAGCGTGTATGTGTGTGTGTGTGTGTGTATGTGTGCAAGTGTGTGTGTGTGTGTGTGTCTGTCCGGCGCGCAGAGATAGGTATACGTCCGTGGCAAGAAGGCCCTGCCTGTCTTAAGAGGCGACTAATGGATAGGAGTCGAGAGGTGGAGAGTGTGTGCGTGTGCGTGTGCTTGTGTGTGCGTGTGTAAGTGTGTGTGTATGTGTGTGTGTCTGTTTGGCTTGCAGAGATAAGAATACGGCAGAGGCAAGAAGGCCCTGCCTCTTGTAATGGGCGACTAATAAGTAGGAGTCGAGAGGTGAAGAGTGTATGTGTGTGTGCGCGGGTGTGCGTGTGTGTGTGCGTGTGTGAGTATGTGTGTGTTATTTCGGCTTGCAGAAATAAGAACACGACCGAGGCAAGAAGGCCCTGCCTATCGTAAGAGGCGACTAATAGGTAGGAGTCGAGAGGTGAAGAGTGTATGTGTGTGTGTGCGTGTGTGTGCGTGTGTGCGTGCGTGTGTGTGTGAGTGTGTGTGTGTCCGTTCGGCTTGCAGAGATAAGAATACGGCCGAGGCAAGAAGGCCCTGCCTGTCGTAAGTGGCGACTAATTGGTAGGAGTCGAGAGGTGAAGAGTGTATGTGTGTGTGTGCGTGTGTGCGTGTGTGTGCGTGTGTAAGTGTGTGTGTAAGTGTGTGTGTATGTGTGTGTGTCTGTTTGGCTTGCAGAGATAAGAATACGGCCGAGGCAAGAAGGCCCTCTCTCTTGTAAGGGGCGACTAATAGGTAGTTGTCGAAAGCTGAATAGTGTATGTGTGTGTGTGTGTGTGTGCGTGTGTGGGTGTGTGTGTGTTTGTGCGTGTGTAAGTGTGTGTGTGTGTATGTATGTGTGTGTCCATTCGGCGCGCAGAGATTAGAATACGGCCGAGGCAAGAAGGCCATGCCTGTCGTAAGAGGCAACTAATGGGTAGGAGTCAAGAGGTAAAAAGTGTTTTTGTGTGTGTGCGTGTGTGTGCGTGTGTGCGTGCTTGTGTGTTAGAGTGTGTATGTGTCCGTTCGGCTTGCAGAGATGAGAATACGGCCGAGGCAAGAAGGCCCTGCCTGTCGTAAGTGGCGACTAATTGGTAGGAGTCGAGAGGTGAAGAGTGTATGTGTGTGTGTGCGTGTGTGTGTGCGTGTGTGAGTGTGTGTGTCCGGTCAGCTCGCAGTGATAAGGACACGGTGGTGACAAGAAGGCCCTGCCTGTCGTAAGCGGCGTCTAATGCGTAGGAGTCGAGAGGTGAAGAGTGTATTTGTGTAAGTGCGTGTGTGCGTGTGTGTGCGTGTGTGAGTGTGTGTGTGTGCCGGTCGGCTCGCAGAGATAAGAACACGGCCGTGGCAAGAAGGCCCTGCCTGTCGTAAGAGGCGACTAATGGGTAGGAGTCGAGAGGTGAAGAGTGTATGTGTGTGTGAGTGTGCGTGTGTGTGCGTGTGTGAGTGTGTGTGTGTATTTGTGTGTGTGAGTGTGTGTGTGTCCAGTTGGCTTGCAGAGATAAGAACACGCCCGTGGCAAGAAGGCCCTGCCTGTCGTAAGAGGCGACTAATGGGTAGGAGTCGAGAGGTGAAGAGTGTATGTGTGTGTGAGTGTGCGTGTGTGCGTGTGTGTGCGTGTGTGAGTGTGTGTGTATTTGTGTGTGTCCGTTTGGCATGCAGAGATAAGAGCACGACCGAGGCAAGAAGGCCCTGCCTGTCGTAAGAGGCGACTAATGGATAGGAGTCGAGAGGTGAAGAGTGTATGTGTGTGTGTGCGTGTGTG